>NW_027663824.1:0-65000 GCF_964034855.1 Anser brachyrhynchus | reverse complement strand
TTAGGGTTATGGTTAGGATTTTGAGTCAGGGTTTAGTGTTAGGATTTAAGGTTAGGGTTAGGGTTAGGGTTAGGGTTCAGGGTTTAGGGTTTAAGGTTTAGTGTTTAGGGCTAGAGTTAGGGTTAGGTGTAGGGTTCTGGTTAGGGTTTAGTTGTAGGGGCAGTGGTAGTTTTAGTGTTAATATTAGGGTTAGAGTTGTTTGGAAATATTGAAGGCACAGAGTTCTGTTGAGTGTGGGGTTGCGTAAAGGCTCGGGTTTTTTCGGGTCTAACTCGGGTTCAGCTTCTTGTTGCGGTTAGGGTTATGTTTAGGGTTGTAAGGAAAGAGTGAAGACGCAGAGTCCTGTTGAGTGCGGGGTTGCGTAAAGGCTCCCCCAGGGAGTTCAGGTGTACCCAAAGGCTTCCGCTGAGAGCACTTTTTGATGGCAGAAAGTGGCACCGTACGTGTTTTTTCGGGTCTAACTCGGGTTCAGCTTCTTGTTGCGGTTAGGGTTATGTTTAGGGTTGTTAGGAAAGAGTGAAGACGCAGAGTCCTGTTGAGTGTGGGGTTGCGTAAAGGCTCCCCCAGAGAGTTCAGGTGTACCCAAAGGCTTCCGCTGAGAGCACTTTTTGATGGCAGAAAGTGGCACCGTACGTGTTTTTTCGGGTCTAACTCGGGTTCAGCTTCTTGTTGCGGTTAGGGTTATGTTTAGGGTTGTTAGGAAAGAGTGAAGACGCAGAGTCCTGTTGAGTGTGGGGTTGCGTAAAGGCTCCCCCAGGGAGTTCACGTGTACCCAAAGGCTTCCGCTGAGAGCACTTTTTGATGGCAGAAAGTGGCACCGTACGTGTTTTTTCGGGTCTAACTCGGGTTGAGCTTCTTGTTGCGGTTAGGCTTATGTTTAGGGTTGTTAGGAAAGAGTGAAGACGCAGAGTCCTGTTGAGTGTGGGGTTGCGTAAAGGCTCCCCCAGGGAGTTCAGGTGTACCCAAAGGCTTCCGCTGAGAGCACTTTTTGATGGCAGAAAGTGGCACCGTACGTGTTTTTTCGGGTCTAACTCGGGTTCAGCTTCTTGTTGCGGTTAGGGTTATGTTTAGGGTTGTTAGGAAAGAGTGAAGACGCAGAGTCCTGTTGAGTGTGGGGTTGCGTAAAGGCTCCCCCAGGGAGTTCAGGTGTACCCAAAGGCTTCCGCTGAGAGCACTTTTTGATGGCAGAAAGTGGCACCGTACGTGTTTTTTCGGGTCTAACTCGGGTTCAGCTTCTTGTTGCGGTTAGGGTTATGTTTAGGGTTGTTAGGAAAGAGTGAAGACGCAGAGTCCTGTTGAGTGTGGGGTTGCGTAAAGGCTCCCCCAGGGAGTTCAGGTGTACCCAAAGGCTTCCGCTGAGAGCACTTTTTGATGGCAGAAAGTGGCACCGTACGTGTTTTTTCGGGTCTAACTCGGGTTGAGCTTCTTGTTCCGGTTAGGCTTATGTTTAGGGTTGTTAGGAAAGAGTGAAGACGCAGAGTCCTGTTGAGTGTGGGGTTGCGTAAAGGCTCCCCAAGGGAGTTCAGGTGTTCCCAAAGGCTTCCGCTGAGAGCACTTTTTGATGGCAGAAAGTGGCACCGTACGTGTTTTTTCGGGTCTAACTCGGGTTCAGCTTCTTGTTGCGGTTAGGGTTATGTTTAGGGTTGTTAGGAAAGAGTGAAGACGCAGAGTCCTGTTGAGTGTGGGGTTGCGTAAAGGCTCCCCCAGGGAGTTCAGGTGTACCCAAAGGCTTCCGCTGAGAGCACTTTTTGATGGCAGAAAGTGGCACCGTACGTGTTTTTTCGGGTCTAACTCGGGTTGAGCTTCTTGTTGCGGTTAGGGTTATGTTTAGGGTTGTTAGGAAAGAGTGAAGACGCAGAGTCCTGTTGAGTGTGGGGTTGTGTAAAGGCTCCCCCAGGGAGTTCAGGTGTACCCAAAGGCTTCCGCTGAGAGCACTTTTTGATGGCAGAAAGTGGCACCGTACGTGTTTTTTCGGGTCTAACTCGGGTTCAGCTTCTTGTTGCGGTTAGGGTTATGTTTAGGGTTGTTAGGAAAGAGTGAAGACGCAGAGTCCTGTTGAGTGTGGGGTTGCGTAAAGGCTCCCCCAGGGAGTTCAGGTGTACCCAAAGGCTTCCGCTGAGAGCACTTTTTGATGGCAGAAAGTGGCACCGTACGTGTTTTTTCGGGTCTAACTCGGGTTCAGCTTCTTGTTGCGGTTAGGGTTATGTTTAGGGTTGTTAGGAAAGAGTGAAGACGCAGAGTCCTGTTGAGTGCGGGGTTGCGTAAAGGCTCCCCCAGGGAGTTCAGGTGTACCCAAAGGCTTCCGCTGAGAGCACTTTTTGATGGCAGAAAGTGGCACCGTACGTGTTTTTTCGGGTCTAACTCGGGTTCAGCTTCTTGTTGCGGTTAGGGTTATGTTTAGGGTTGTTAGGAAAGAGTGAAGACGCAGAGTCCTGTTGAGTGTGGGGTTGCGTAAAGGCTCCCCCAGGGAGTTCAGGTGTACCCAAAGGCTTCTGCTGAGAGCACTTTTTGATGGCAGAAAGTGGCACCGTACGTGTTTTTTCGGGTCTAACTCGGGTTCAGCTTCTTGTTGCGGTTAGGGTTATGTTTAGGGTTGTTAGGAAAGAGTGAAGACGCAGAGTCCTGTTGAGTGTGGGGTTGCGTAAAGGCTCCCCCAGGGAGTTCAGGTGTACCCAAAGGCTTCCGCTGAGAGCACTTTTTGATGGCAGAAAGTGGCACCGTACGTGTTTTTTCGGGTCTAACTCGGGTTCAGCTTCTTGTTGCGGTTAGGGTTATGTTTAGGGTTGTTAGGAAAGAGTGAAGACGCAGAGTCCTGTTGAGTGTGGGGTTGCGTAAAGGCTCCCCCAGGGAGTTCAGGTGTACCCAAAGGCTTCCGCTGAGAGCACTTTTTGATGGCAGAAAGTGGCACCGTACGTGTTTTTTCGGGTCTAACTCGGGTTCAGCTTCTTGTTGCGGTTAGGGTTATGTTTAGGGTTGTTAGGAAAGAGTGAAGACGCAGAGTCCTGTTGAGTGTGGGGTTGCGTAAAGGCTCCCCCAGGGAGTTCAGGTGTACCCAAAGGCTTCCGCTGAGAGCACTTTTTGATGGCAGAAAGTGGCACCGTACGTGTTTTTTCGGGTCTAACTCGGGTTGAGCTTCTTGTTGCGGTTAGGGTTATGTTTAGGGTTGTTAGGAAAGAGTGAAGACGCAGAGTCCTGTTGAGTGTGGGGTTGCGTAAAGGCTCCCCCAGGGAGTTCAGGTGTACCCAAAGGCTTCCGCTGAGAGCACTTTTGGATGGCAGAAAGTGGCACCGTACGTGTTTTTTCGGGTCTAACTCGGGTTCAGCTTCTTGTTGCGGTTAGGGTTATGTTTAGGGTTGTTAGGAAAGAGTGAAGATGCAGAGTCCTGTTGAGTGTGGGGTTGCGTAAAGGCTCCCCCAGGGAGTTCAGGTGTACCCAAAGGCTTCCGCTGAGAGCACTTTTTGATGGCAGAAAGTGGCACCGTACGTGTTTTTTCGGGTCTAACTCAGGTTCAGCTTCTTGTTGCGGTTAGGGTTATGTTTAGGGTTGTTAGGAAAGAGTGAAGACGCAGAGTCCTGTTGAGTGTGGGGTTGCGTAAAGGCTCCCCCAGGGAGTTCAGGTGTTCCCAAAGGCTTCCGCTGAGAGCACTTTTTGATGGCAGAAAGTGGCACCGTACGTGTTTTTTCGGGTCTAACTCGGGTTCAGCTTCTTGTTGCGGTTAGGGTTATGTTTAGGGTTGTTAGGAAAGAGTGAAGACGCAGAGTCCTGTTGAGTGTGGGGTTGCGTAAAGGCTCCCCCAGGGAGTTCAAGTGTACCCAAAGGCTTCCGCTGAGAGCACTTTTTGATGGCAGAAAGTGGCACCGTACGTGTTTTTTCGGGTCTAACTCGGGTTGAGCTTCTTGTTGCGGTTAGGGTTATGTTTAGGGTTGTTAGGAAAGAGTGAAGACGCAGAGTCCTGTTGAGTGTGGGGTTGCGTAAAGGCTCCCCCAGGGAGTTCAGGTGTACCCAAAGGCTTCCGCTGAGAGCACTTTTTGATGGCAGAAAGTGGCACCGTACGTGTTTTTTCGGGTCTAACTCGGGTTCAGCTTCTTGTTGCGGTTAGGGTTATGTTTAGGGTTGTTAGGAAAGAGTGAAGACGCAGAGTCCTGTTGAGTGTGGGGTTGCGTAAAGGCTCCCCCAGGGAGTTCAGGTGTACCCAAAGGCTTCCGCTGAGAGCACTTTTTGATGGCAGAAAGTGGCACCGTACGTGTTTTTTCGGGTCTAACTCGGGTTCAGCTTCTTGTTGCGGTTAGGGTTATGTTTAGGGTTGTTAGGAAAGAGTGAAGACTCAGAGTCCTGTTGAGTGTGGGGTTGCGTAAAGGCTCCCCCAGGGAGTTCAGGTGTACCCAAAGGCTTCCGCTGAGAGCACTTTTTGATGGCAGGAAGTGGCACCGTACGTGTTTTTTCGGGTCTAACTCGGGTTCAGCTTCTTGTTGCGGTTAGGGTTATGTTTAGGGTTGTTAGGAAAGAGTGAAGACGCAGAGTCCTGTTGAGTGTGGGGTTGCGTAAAGGCTCCCCCAGGGAGTTCAGGTGTACCCAAAGGCTTCCGCTGAGAGCACTTTTTGATGGCAGAAAGTGGCACCGTACGTGTTTTTTCGGGTCTAACTCGGGTTCAGCTTCTTGTTGCGGTTAGGGTTGTGTTTAGGGTTGTTAGGAAAGAGTGAAGACGCAGAGTCCTGTTGAGTGTGGGGTTGCGTAAAGGCTCCCCCAGGGAGTTCAGGTGTACCCAAAGGCTTCCGCTGAGAGCACTTTTTGATGGCAGAAAGTGGCACCGTACGTGTTTTTTCGGGTCTAACTAGGGTTCAGCTTCTTGTTCCGGTTAGGCTTATGTTTAGGGTTGTTAGGAAAGAGTGAAAACGCAGAGTCCTGTTGAGTGTGGGGTTGCGTAAAGACTCCCCCAGGGAGTTCAGGTGTACCCAAAGGCTTCCGCTGAGAGCACTTTTGGATGACAGAAAGTGGCACCGTACGTGTTTTTTCGGGTCTAACTCGGGTTCAGCTTCTTGTTGCGGTTAGGGTTATGTTTAGGGTTGTTAGGAAAGAGTGAAGACGCAGAGTCCTGTTGAGTGTGGGGTTGCGTAAAGGCTCCCCCAGGGAGTTCAGGTGTACCCAAAGGCTTCCGCTGAGAGCACTTTTTGATGGCAGAAAGTGGCACCGTACGTGTTTTTTCGGGTCTAACTCGGGTTGAGCTTCTTGTTGCGGTTAGGGTTATGTTTAGGGTTGTTAGGAAAGAGTGAAGACGCAGAGTCCTGTTGAGTGTGGGGTTGCGTAAAGGCTCCCCCAGGGAGTTCAGGTGTACCCAAAGGCTTCCGCTGAGAGCACTTTTTGATGGCAGAAAGTGGCACCGTACGTGTTTTTTCGGGTCTAACTCGGGTTGAGCTTCTTGTTGCGGTTAGGGTTATGTTTAGGGTTGTTAGGAAAGAGTGAAGACGCAGAGTCCTGTTGAGTGTGGGGTTGCGTAAAGGCTCCCCCAGGGAGTTCAGGTGTACCCAAAGGCTTCCGCTGAGAGCACTTTTGGATGGCAGAAAGTGGCACCGTACGTGTTTTTTCGGGTCTAACTCGGGTTCAGCTTCTTGTTGCGGTTAGGGTTATGTTTAGGGTTGTTAGGAAAGAGTGAAGATGCAGAGTCCTGTTGAGTGTGGGGTTGCGTAAAGGCTCCCCCAGGGAGTTCAGGTGTACCCAAAGGCTTCCGCTGAGAGCACTTTTTGATGGCAGAAAGTGGCACCGTACGTGTTTTTTCGGGTCTAACTCAGGTTCAGCTTCTTGTTGCGGTTAGGGTTATGTTTAGGGTTGTTAGGAAAGAGTGAAGACGCAGAGTCCTGTTGAGTGTGGGGTTGCGTAAAGGCTCCCCCAGGGAGTTCAGGTGTTCCCAAAGGCTTCCGCTGAGAGCACTTTTTGATGGCAGAAAGTGGCACCGTACGTGTTTTTTCGGGTCTAACTCGGGTTCAGCTTCTTGTTGCGGTTAGGGTTATGTTTAGGGTTGTTAGGAAAGAGTGAAGACGCAGAGTCCTGTTGAGTGTGGGGTTGCGTAAAGGCTCCCCCAGGGAGTTCAAGTGTACCCAAAGGCTTCCGCTGAGAGCACTTTTTGATGGCAGAAAGTGGCACCGTACGTGTTTTTTCGGGTCTAACTCGGGTTGAGCTTCTTGTTGCGGTTAGGGTTATGTTTAGGGTTGTTAGGAAAGAGTGAAGACGCAGAGTCCTGTTGAGTGTGGGGTTGCGTAAAGGCTCCCCCAGGGAGTTCACGTGTACCCAAAGGCTTCCGCTGAGAGCACTTTTTGATGGCAGAAAGTGGCACCGTACGTGTTTTTTCGGGTCTAACTCGGGTTCAGCTTCTTGTTGCGGTTAGGGTTATGTTTAGGGTTGTTAGGAAAGAGTGAAGACGCAGAGTCCTGTTGAGTGTGGGGTTGCGTAAAGGCTCCCCCAGGGAGTTCAGGTGTACCCAAAGGCTTCCGCTGAGAGCACTTTTTGATGGCAGAAAGTGGCACCGTACGTGTTTTTTCGGGTCTAACTCGGGTTCAGCTTCTTGTTGCGGTTAGGGTTATGTTTAGGGTTGTTAGGAAAGAGTGAAGACTCAGAGTCCTGTTGAGTGTGGGGTTGCGTAAAGGCTCCCCCAGGGAGTTCAGGTGTACCCAAAGGCTTCCGCTGAGAGCACTTTTTGATGGCAGGAAGTGGCACCGTACGTGTTTTTTCGGGTCTAACTCGGGTTCAGCTTCTTGTTGCGGTTAGGGTTATGTTTAGGGTTGTTAGGAAAGAGTGAAGACGCAGAGTCCTGTTGAGTGTGGGGTTGCGTAAAGGCTCCCCCAGGGAGTTCAGGTGTACCCAAAGGCTTCCGCTGAGAGCACTTTTTGATGGCAGAAAGTGGCACCGTACGTGTTTTTTCGGGTCTAACTCGGGTTCAGCTTCTTGTTGCGGTTAGGGTTGTGTTTAGGGTTGTTAGGAAAGAGTGAAGACGCAGAGTCCTGTTGAGTGTGGGGTTGCGTAAAGGCTCCCCCAGGGAGTTCAGGTGTACCCAAAGGCTTCCGCTGAGAGCACTTTTTGATGGCAGAAAGTGGCACCGTACGTGTTTTTTCGGGTCTAACTAGGGTTCAGCTTCTTGTTCCGGTTAGGCTTATGTTTAGGGTTGTTAGGAAAGAGTGAAAACGCAGAGTCCTGTTGAGTGTGGGGTTGCGTAAAGACTCCCCCAGGGAGTTCAGGTGTACCCAAAGGCTTCCGCTGAGAGCACTTTTGGATGACAGAAAGTGGCACCGTACGTGTTTTTTCGGGTCTAACTCGGGTTGAGCTTCTTGTTGCGGTTAGGGTTATGTTTAGGGTTGTTAGGAAAGAGTGAAGACGCAGAGTCCTGTTGAGTGTGGGGTTGCGTAAAGGCTCCCCCAGGGAGTTCACGTGTACCCAAAGGCTTCCGCTGAGAGCACTTTTTGATGGCAGAAAGTGGCACCGTACGTGTTTTTTCGGGTCTAACTCGGGTTCAGCTTCTTGTTGCGGTTAGGGTTATGTTCAGGGTTGTTAGGAAAGAGTGAAGACGCAGAGTCCTGTTGAGTGTGGGGTTGCGTAAAGGCTCCCCCAGGGAGTTCAGGTGTACCCAAAGGCTTCCGCTGAGAGCACTTTTTGATGGCAGAAAGTGGCACCGTACGTGTTTTTTCGGGTCTAACTCGGGTTCAGCTTCTTGTTGCGGTTAGGGTTATGTTTAGGGTTGTTAGGAAAGAGTGAAGACGCAGAGTCCTGTTGAGTGTGGGGTTGCGTAAAGGCTCCCCCAGGGAGTTCAGGTGTACCCAAAGGCTTCCGCTGAGAGCACTTTTTGATGGCAGAAAGTGGCACCGTACGTGTTTTTTCGGGTCTAACTCGGGTTGAGCTTCTTGTTGCGGTTAGGGTTATGTTTAGGGTTGTTAGGAAAGAGTGAAGACGCAGAGTCCTGTTGAGTGTGGGGTTGCGTAAAGGCTCCCCCAGGGAGTTCAGGTGTACCCAAAGGCTTCCGCTGAGAGCACTTTTTGATGGTAGAAAGTGGCACCGTACGTGTTTTTTCGGGTCTAACTCGGGTTGAGCTTCTTGTTGCGGTTAGGGTTATGTTTAGGGTTGTTAGGAAAGAGTGAAGACGCAGAGTCCTGTTGAGTGTGGGGTTGCGTAAAGGCTCCCCCAGGGAGTTCAGGTGTACCCAAAGGCTTCCGCTGAGAGCACTTTTGGATGGCAGAAAGTGGCACCGTACGTGTTTTTTCGGGTCTAACTCGGGTTCAGCTTCTTGTTGCGGTTAGGGTTATGTTTAGGGTTGTTAGGAAAGAGTGAAGATGCAGAGTCCTGTTGAGTGTGGGGTTGCGTAAAGGCTCCCCCAGGGAGTTCAGGTGTACCCAAAGGCTTCCGCTGAGAGCACTTTTTGATGGCAGAAAGTGGCACCGTACGTGTTTTTTCGGGTCTAACTCGGGTTCAGCTTCTTGTTGCGGTTAGGGTTATGTTTAGGGTTGTTAGGAAAGAGTGAAGACGCAGAGTCCTGTTGAGTGTGGGGTTGCGTAAAGGCTCCCCCAGGGAGTTCAGGTGTTCCCAAAGGCTTCCGCTGAGAGCACTTTTTGATGGCAGAAAGTGGCACCGTACGTGTTTTTTCGGGTCTAACTCGGGTTCAGCTTCTTGTTGCGGTTAGGCTTATGTTTAGGGTTGTTAGGAAAGAGTGAAGACGCAGAGTCCTGTTGAGTGTGGGGTTGCGTAAAGGCTCCCCCAGGGAGTTCAAGTGTACCCAAAGGCTTCCGCTGAGAGCACTTTTTGATGGCAGAAAGTGGCACCGTACGTGTTTTTTCGGGTCTAACTCGGGTTCAGCTTCTTGTTGCGGTTAGGGTTATGTTTAGGGTTGTTAGGAAAGAGTGAAGACGCAGAGTCCTGTTGAGTGTGGGGTTGCGTAAAGGCTCCCCCAGGGAGTTCAGGTGTACCCAAAGGCTTCCGCTGAGAGCACTTTTTGATGGCAGAAAGTGGCACCGTACGTGTTTTTTCGGGTCTAACTCGGGTTCAGCTTCTTGTTGCGGTTAGGGTTATGTTTAGGGTTGTTAGGAAAGAGTGAAAACGCAGAGTCCTGTTGAGTGTGGGGTTGCGTAAAGGCTCCCCCAGGGAGTTCAGGTGTACCCAAAGGCTTCCGCTGAGAGCACTTTTTGATGGCAGAAAGTGGCACCGTACGTGTTTTTTCGGGTCTAACTCGGGTTGAGCTTCTTGTTGCGGTTAGGGTTATGTTTAGGGTTGTTAGGAAAGAGTGAAGACGCAGAGTCCTGTTGAGTGTGGGGTTGCGTAAAGGCTCCCCCAGGGAGTTCACGTGTACCCAAAGGCTTCCGCTGAGAGCACTTTTTGATGGCAGAAAGTGGCACCGTACGTGTTTTTTCGGGTCTAACTCGGGTTCAGCTTCTTGTTGCGGTTAGGGTTATGTTCAGGGTTGTTAGGAAAGAGTGAAGACGCAGAGTCCTGTTGAGTGTGGGGTTGCGTAAAGGCTCCCCCAGGGAGTTCAGGTGTACCCAAAGGCTTCCGCTGAGAGCACTTTTTGATGGCAGAAAGTGGCACCGTACGTGTTTTTTCGGGTCTAACTCGGGTTCAGCTTCTTGTTGCGGTTAGGGTTATGTTTAGGGTTGTTAGGAAAGAGTGAAGACGCAGAGTCCTGTTGAGTGTGGGGTTGCGTAAAGGCTCCCCCAGGGAGTTCACGTGTACCCAAAGGCTTCCGCTGAGAGCACTTTTTGATGGCAGAAAGTGGCACCGTACGTGTTTTTTCGGGTCTAACTCGGGTTCAGCTTCTTGTTGCGGTTAGGGTTATGTTTAGGGTTGTTAGGAAAGAGTGAAGACGCAGAGTCCTGTTGAGTGTGGGGTTGCGTAAAGGCTCCCCCAGGGAGTTCAGGTGTACCCAAAGGCTTCCGCTGAGAGCACTTTTTGATGGCAGAAAGTGGCACCGTACGTGTTTTTTCGGGTCTAACTCGGGTTCAGCTTCTTGTTGCGGTTAGGGTTGTGTTTAGGGTTGTTAGGAAAGAGTGAAGACGCAGAGTCCTGTTGAGTGTGGGGTTGCGTAAAGGCTCCCCCAGGGAGTTCAGGTGTACCCAAAGGCTTCCGCTGAGAGCACTTTTTGATGGCAGAAAGTGGCACCGTACGTGTTTTTTCGGGTCTAACTAGGGTTCAGCTTCTTGTTCCGGTTAGGCTTATGTTTAGGGTTGTTAGGAAAGAGTGAAAACGCAGAGTCCTGTTGAGTGTGGGGTTGCGTAAAGACTCCCCCAGGGAGTTCAGGTGTACCCAAAGGCTTCCGCTGAGAGCACTTTTGGATGACAGAAAGTGGCACCGTACGTGTTTTTTCGGGTCTAACTCGGGTTGAGCTTCTTGTTGCGGTTAGGGTTATGTTTAGGGTTGTTAGGAAAGAGTGAAGACGCAGAGTCCTGTTGAGTGTGGGGTTGCGTAAAGGCTCCCCCAGGGAGTTCACGTGTACCCAAAGGCTTCCGCTGAGAGCACTTTTTGATGGCAGAAAGTGGCACCGTACGTGTTTTTTCGGGTCTAACTCGGGTTCAGCTTCTTGTTGCGGTTAGGGTTATGTTCAGGGTTGTTAGGAAAGAGTGAAGACGCAGAGTCCTGTTGAGTGTGGGGTTGCGTAAAGGCTCCCCCAGGGAGTTCAGGTGTACCCAAAGGCTTCCGCTGAGAGCACTTTTTGATGGCAGAAAGTGGCACCGTACGTGTTTTTTCGGGTCTAACTCGGGTTCAGCTTCTTGTTGCGGTTAGGGTTATGTTTAGGGTTGTTAGGAAAGAGTGAAGACGCAGAGTCCTGTTGAGTGTGGGGTTGCGTAAAGGCTCCCCCAGGGAGTTCAGGTGTACCCAAAGGCTTCCGCTGAGAGCACTTTTTGATGGCAGAAAGTGGCACCGTACGTGTTTTTTCGGGTCTAACTCGGGTTGAGCTTCTTGTTGCGGTTAGGGTTATGTTTAGGGTTGTTAGGAAAGAGTGAAGACGCAGAGTCCTGTTGAGTGTGGGGTTGCGTAAAGGCTCCCCCAGGGAGTTCAGGTGTACCCAAAGGCTTCCGCTGAGAGCACTTTTTGATGGTAGAAAGTGGCACCGTACGTGTTTTTTCGGGTCTAACTCGGGTTGAGCTTCTTGTTGCGGTTAGGGTTATGTTTAGGGTTGTTAGGAAAGAGTGAAGACGCAGAGTCCTGTTGAGTGTGGGGTTGCGTAAAGGCTCCCCCAGGGAGTTCAGGTGTACCCAAAGGCTTCCGCTGAGAGCACTTTTGGATGGCAGAAAGTGGCACCGTACGTGTTTTTTCGGGTCTAACTCGGGTTCAGCTTCTTGTTGCGGTTAGGGTTATGTTTAGGGTTGTTAGGAAAGAGTGAAGACGCAGAGTCCTGTTGAGTGTGGGGTTGCGTAAAGGCTCCCCCAGGGAGTTCAGGTGTTCCCAAAGGCTTCCGCTGAGAGCACTTTTTGATGGCAGAAAGTGGCACCGTACGTGTTTTTTCGGGTCTAACTCGGGTTCAGCTTCTTGTTGCGGTTAGGCTTATGTTTAGGGTTGTTAGGAAAGAGTGAAGACGCAGAGTCCTGTTGAGTGTGGGGTTGCGTAAAGGCTCCCCCAGGGAGTTCAAGTGTACCCAAAGGCTTCCGCTGAGAGCACTTTTTGATGGCAGAAAGTGGCACCGTACGTGTTTTTTCGGGTCTAACTCGGGTTCAGCTTCTTGTTGCGGTTAGGGTTATGTTTAGGGTTGTTAGGAAAGAGTGAAGACGCAGAGTCCTGTTGAGTGTGGGGTTGCGTAAAGGCTCCCCCAGGGAGTTCAGGTGTACCCAAAGGCTTCCGCTGAGAGCACTTTTTGATGGCAGAAAGTGGCACCGTACGTGTTTTTTCGGGTCTAACTCGGGTTCAGCTTCTTGTTGCGGTTAGGGTTATGTTTAGGGTTGTTAGGAAAGAGTGAAAACGCAGAGTCCTGTTGAGTGTGGGGTTGCGTAAAGGCTCCCCCAGGGAGTTCAGGTGTACCCAAAGGCTTCCGCTGAGAGCACTTTTTGATGGCAGAAAGTGGCACCGTACGTGTTTTTTCGGGTCTAACTCGGGTTGAGCTTCTTGTTGCGGTTAGGGTTATGTTTAGGGTTGTTAGGAAAGAGTGAAGACGCAGAGTCCTGTTGAGTGTGGGGTTGCGTAAAGGCTCCCCCAGGGAGTTCACGTGTACCCAAAGGCTTCCGCTGAGAGCACTTTTTGATGGCAGAAAGTGGCACCGTACGTGTTTTTTCGGGTCTAACTCGGGTTCAGCTTCTTGTTGCGGTTAGGGTTATGTTCAGGGTTGTTAGGAAAGAGTGAAGACGCAGAGTCCTGTTGAGTGTGGGGTTGCGTAAAGGCTCCCCCAGGGAGTTCAGGTGTACCCAAAGGCTTCCGCTGAGAGCACTTTTTGATGGCAGAAAGTGGCACCGTACGTGTTTTTTCGGGTCTAACTCGGGTTCAGCTTCTTGTTGCGGTTAGGGTTATGTTTAGGGTTGTTAGGAAAGAGTGAAGACGCAGAGTCCTGTTGAGTGTGGGGTTGCGTAAAGGCTCCCCCAGGGAGTTCACGTGTACCCAAAGGCTTCCGCTGAGAGCACTTTTTGATGGCAGAAAGTGGCACCGTACGTGTTTTTTCGGGTCTAACTCGGGTTCAGCTTCTTGTTGCGGTTAGGGTTATGTTTAGGGTTGTTAGGAAAGAGCGAAGACGCAGAGTCCTGTTGAGTGTGGGGTTGCGTAAAGGCTCCCCCAGGGAGTTCAGGTGTACCCAAAGGCTTCCGCTGAGAGCACTTTTGGATGGCAGAAAGTGGCACCGTACGTGTTTTTTCGGGTCTAACTCGGGTTCAGCTTCTTGTTGCGGTTAGGGTTATGTTTAGGGTTGTTAGGAAAGAGTGAAGACGCAGAGTCCTGTTGAGTGTGGGGTTGCGTAAAGGCTCCCCCAGGGAGTTCAGGTGTACCCAAAGGCTTCCGCTGAGAGCACTTTTTGATGGCAGAAAGTGGCACCGTACGTGTTTTTTCGGGTCTAACTCGGGTTCAGCTTCTTGTTGCGGTTAGGGTTATGTTTAGGGTTGTTAGGAAAGAGTGAAGACGCAGAGTCCTGTTGAGTGTGGGGTTGCGTAAAGGCTCCCCCAGGGAGTTCAGGTGTACCCAAAGGCTTCCGCTGAGAGCACTTTTTGATGGCAGAAAGTGGCACCGTACGTGTTTTTTCGGGTCTAACTCGGGTTCAGCTTCTTGTTGCGGTTAGGGTTATGTTTAGGGTTGTTAGGAAAGAGTGAAGACGCAGAGTCCTGTTGAGTGTGGGGTTGCGTAAAGGCTCCCCCAGGGAGTTCAGGTGTACCCAAAGGCTTCCGCTGAGAGCACTTTTTGATGGCAGAAAGTGGCACCGTACGTGTTTTTTCGGGTCTAACTCGGGTTCAGCTTCTTGTTGCGGTTAGGGTTATGTTTAGGGTTGTTAGGAAAGAGTGAAGACGCAGAGTCCTGTTGAGTGTGGGGTTGCGTAAAGGCTCCCCCAGGGAGTTCAGGTGTACCCAAAGGCTTCCGCTGAGAGCACTTTTTGATGGCAGAAAGTGGCACCGTACGTGTTTTTTCGGGTCTAACTCGGGTTCAGCTTCTTGTTGCGGTTAGGGTTATGTTTAGGGTTGTTAGGAAAGAGTGAAGACGCAGAGTCCTGTTGAGTGTGGGGTTGCGTAAAGGCTCCCCCAGGGAGTTCAGGTGTACCCAAAGGCT
The DNA here is from genome assembly GCF_964034855.1 of Anser brachyrhynchus. Lineage (NCBI taxonomy): Eukaryota > Metazoa > Chordata > Aves > Anseriformes > Anatidae > Anser > Anser brachyrhynchus. The sequence continues at coordinate 51,299 of NW_027663824.1, read as the reverse complement.
TCCGCTGAGAGCACTTTTTGATGGCAGAAAGTGGCACCGTACGTGTTTTTTCGGGTCTAACTCGGGTTGAGCTTCTTGTTGCGGTTAGGGTTATGTTTAGGGTTGTTAGGAAAGAGTGAAGACGCAGAGTCCTGTTGAGTGTGGGGTTGCGTAAAGGCTCCCCCAGGGAGTTCAGGTGTACCCAAAGGCTTCCGCTGAGAGCACTTTTTGATGGCAGAAAGTGGCACCGTACGTGTTTTTTCGGGTCTAACTCGGGTTCAGCTTCTTGTTGCGGTTAGGGTTATGTTTAGGGTTGTTAGGAAAGAGTGAAGACGCAGAGTCCTGTTGAGTGTGGGGTTGCGTAAAGGCTCCCCCAGGGAGTTCAGGTGTACCCAAAGGCTTCCGCTGAGAGCACTTTTTGATGGCAGAAAGTGGCACCGTACGTGTTTTTTCGGGTCTAACTCGGGTTCAGCTTCTTGTTGCGGTTAGGGTTATGTTTAGGGTTGTTAGGAAAGAGTGAAGACGCAGAGTCCTGTTGAGTGTGGGGTTGCGTAAAGGCTCCCCCAGGGAGTTCAGGTGTTCCCAAAGGCTTCCGCTGAGAGCACTTTTTGATGGCAGAAAGTGGCACCGTACGTGTTTTTTCGGGTCTAACTCGGGTTCAGCTTCTTGTTGCGGTTAGGGTTATGTTTAGGGTTGTTAGGAAAGAGTGAAGACGCAGAGTCCTGTTGAGTGTGGGGTTGCGTAAAGGCTCCCCCAGGGAGTTCAGGTGTACCCAAAGGCTTCCGCTGAGAGCACTTTTTGATGGCAGAAAGTGGCACCGTACGTGTTTTTTCGGGTCTAACTCGGGTTCAGCTTCTTGTTGCGGTTAGGGTTATGTTTAGGGTTGTTAGGAAAGAGTGAAGACGCAGAGTCCTGTTGAGTGCGGGGTTGCGTAAAGGCTCCCCCAGGGAGTTCAGGTGTACCCAAAGGCTTCCGCTGAGAGCACTTTTTGATGGCAGAAAGTGGCACCGTACGTGTTTTTTCGGGTCTAACTCGGGTTCAGCTTCTTGTTGCGGTTAGGGTTATGTTTAGGGTTGTTAGGAAAGAGTGAAGACGCAGAGTCCTGTTGAGTGTGGGGTTGCGTAAAGGCTCCCCCAGGGAGTTCAGGTGTACCCAAAGGCTTCCGCTGAGAGCACTTTTTGATGGCAGAAAGTGGCACCGTACGTGTTTTTTCGGGTCTAACTCGGGTTCAGCTTCTTGTTGCGGTTAGGGTTATGTTTAGGGTTGTTAGGAAAGAGTGAAGACGCAGAGTCCTGTTGAGTGTGGGGTTGCGTAAAGGCTCCCCCAGGGAGTTCAGGTGTTCCCAAAGGCTTCCGCTGAGAGCACTTTTTGATGGCAGAAAGTGGCACCGTACGTGTTTTTTTCGGGTCTAACTCGGGTTCAGCTTCTTGTTGCGGTTAGGGTTATGTTTAGGGTTGTTAGGAAAGAGTGAAGACGCAGAGTCCTGTTGAGTGTGGGGTTGCGTAAAGGCTCCCCCAGGGAGTTCAGGTGTACCCAAAGGCTTCCGCTGAGAGCACTTTTTGATGGCAGAAAGTGGCACCGTACGTGTTTTTTCGGGTCTAACTCGGGTTGAGCTTCTTGTTGCGGTTAGGGTTATGTTTAGGGTTGTTAGGAAAGAGTGAAGACGCAGAGTCCTGTTGAGTGTGGGGTTGCGTAAAGGCTCCCCCAGGGAGTTCAGGTGTACCCAAAGGCTTCCGCTGAGAGCACTTTTGATGGCAGAAAGTGGCACCGTACGTGTTTTTTCGGGTCTAACTCGGGTTCAGCTTCTTGTTGCGGTTAGGGTTATGTTTAGGGTTGTTAGGAAAGAGTGAAGACGCAGAGTCCTGTTGAGTGTGGGGTTGCGTAAAGGCTCCCCCAGGGAGTTCAGGTGTTCCAAAGGCTTCCGCTGAGAGCACTTTTTGATGGCAGAAAGTGGCACCGTACGTGTTTTTTCGGGTCTAACTCGGGTTCAGCTTCTTGTTGCGGTTAGGGTTATGTTTAGGGTTGTTAGGAAAGAGTGAAGACGCAGAGTCCTGTTGAGTGTGGGGTTGCGTAAAGGCTCCCCAGGGAGTTCAGGTGTACCCAAAGGCTTCCGCTGAGAGCACTTTTTGATGGCAGAAAGTGGCACCGTACGTGTTTTTTCGGGTCTAACTCGGGTTGAGCTTCTTGTTGCGGTTAGGGTTATGTTTAGGGTTGTTAGGAAAGAGTGAAGACGCAGAGTCCTGTTGAGTGTGGGGTTGCGTAAAGGCTCCCCCAGGGAGTTCAGGTGTACCCAAAGGCTTCCGCTGAGAGCACTTTTGGATGGCAGAAAGTGGCACCGTACGTGTTTTTTCGGGTCTAACTCGGGTTCAGCTTCTTGTTGCGGTTAGGGTTATGTTTAGGGTTGTTAGGAAAGAGTGAAGACGCAGAGTCCTGTTGAGTGTGGGGTTGCGTAAAGGCTCCCCCAGGGAGTTCAGGTGTACCCAAAGGCTTCCGCTGAGAGCACTTTTTGATGGCAGAAAGTGGCACCGTACGTGTTTTTTCGGGTCTAACTCGGGTTCAGCTTCTTGTTGCGGTTAGGGTTATGTTTAGGGTTGTTAGGAAAGAGTGAAGACGCAGAGTCCTGTTGAGTGTGGGGTTGCGTAAAGGCTCCCCCAGGGAGTTCAGGTGTACCCAAAGGCTTCCGCTGAGAGCACTTTTTGATGGCAGAAAGTGGCACCGTACGTGTTTTTTCGGGTCTAACTCGGGTTCAGCTTCTTGTTGCGGTTAGGGTTATGTTTAGGGTTGTTAGGAAAGAGTGAAGACGCAGAGTCCTGTTGAGTGTGGGGTTGCGTAAAGGCTCCCCCAGGGAGTTCAGGTGTACCCAAAGGCTTCCGCTGAGAGCACTTTTTGATGGCAGAAAGTGGCACCGTACGTGTTTTTTCGGGTCTAACTCGGGTTCAGCTTCTTGTTGCGGTTAGGGTTATGTTTAGGGTTGTTAGGAAAGAGTGAAGACGCAGAGTCCTGTTGAGTGTGGGGTTGCGTAAAGGCTCCCCCAGGGAGTTCAGGTGTACCCAAAGGCTTCCGCTGAGAGCACTTTTTGATGGCAGAAAGTGGCACCGTACGTGTTTTTTCGGGTCTAACTCGGGTTGAGCTTCTTGTTGCGGTTAGGGTTATGTTTAGGGTTGTTAGGAAAGAGTGAAGACGCAGAGTCCTGTTGAGTGTGGGGTTGCGTAAAGGCTCCCCCAGGGAGTTCAGGTGTACCCAAAGGCTTCCGCTGAGAGCACTTTTGGATGGCAGAAAGTGGCACCGTACGTGTTTTTTCGGGTCTAACTCGGGTTCAGCTTCTTGTTGCGGTTAGGGTTATGTTTAGGGTTGTTAGGAAAGAGTGAAGACGCAGAGTCCTGTTGAGTGTGGGGTTGCGTAAAGGCTCCCCCAGGGAGTTCAGGTGTACCCAAAGGCTTCCGCTGAGAGCACTTTTTGATGGCAGAAAGTGGCACCGTACGTGTTTTTTCGGGTCTAACTCGGGTTCAGCTTCTTGTTGCGGTTAGGGTTATGTTTAGGGTTGTTAGGAAAGAGTGAAGACGCAGAGTCCTGTTGAGTGTGGGGTTGCGTAAAGGCTCCCCCAGGGAGTTCAGGTGTACCCAAAGGCTTCCGCTGAGAGCACTTTTTGATGGCAGAAAGTGGCACCGTACGTGTTTTTTCGGGTCTAACTCGGGTTCAGCTTCTTGTTGCGGTTAGGGTTATGTTTAGGGTTGTTAGGAAAGAGTGAAGACGCAGAGTCCTGTTGAGTGCGGGGTTGCGTAAAGGCTCCCCCAGGGAGTTCAGGTGTACCCAAAGGCTTCCGCTGAGAGCACTTTTTGATGGCAGAAAGTGGCACCGTACGTGTTTTTTCGGGTCTAACTCGGGTTCAGCTTCTTGTTGCGGTTAGGGTTATGTTTAGGGTTGTTAGGAAAGAGTGAAGACGCAGAGTCCTGTTGAGTGTGGGGTTGCGTAAAGGCTCCCCCAGGGAGTTCACGTGTACCCAAAGGCTTCCGCTGAGAGCACTTTTTGATGGCAGAAAGTGGCACCGTACGTGTTTTTTCGGGTCTAACTCGGGTTCAGCTTCTTGTTGCAGTTAGGGTTATGTTTAGGGTTGTTAGGAAAGAGTGAAGACGCAGAGTCCTGTTGAGTGTGCGGTTGCGTAAAGGCTCCCCCAGGGAGTTCAGGTGTACCCAAAGGCTTCCGCTGAGAGCACTTTTTGATGGCAGAAAGTGGCATCGTACGTGTTTTTTCGGGTCTAACTCGGGTTCAGCTTCTTGTTGCGGTTAGGGTTATGTTTAGGGTTGTTAGGAAAGAGTGAAGACGCAGAGTCCTGTTGAGTGTGGGGTTGCGTAAAGGCTCCCCCAGGGAGTTCAGGTGTACCCAAAGGCTTCCGCTGAGAGCACTTTTGGATGGCAGAAAGTGGCACCGTACGTGTTTTTTTCGGGTCTAACTCGGGTTCAGCTTCTTGTTGCGGTTAGGGTTATGTTTAGGGTTGTTAGGAAAGAGTGAAGACGCAGAGTCCTGTTGAGTGTGGGGTTGCGTAAAGGCTCCCCCAGGGAGTTCAGGTGTACCCAAAGGCTTCCGCTGAGAGCACTTTTTGATGGCAGAAAGTGGCACCGTACGTGTTTTTTCGGGTCTAACTCGGGTTCAGCTTCTTGTTGCGGTTAGGGTTATGTTTAGGGTTGTTAGTGTTAGGAAAGAGCGAAGACGCAGAGTCCTGTTGAGTGTGGGGTTGCGTAAAGGCTCCCCAGGGAGTTCAGGTGTACCCAAAGGCTTCCGCTGAGAGCACTTTTTGATGGCAGAAAGTGGCACCGTACGTGTTTTTTCGGGTCTAACTCGGGTTCAGCTTCTTGTTGCGGTTAGGGTTATGTTTAGGGTTGTTAGGAAAGAGTGAAGACGCAGAGTCCTGTTGAGTGTGGGTTGCGTAAAGGCTCCCCAGGGAGTTCAGGTGTACCCAAAGGCTTCCGCTGAGAGCACTTTTTGATGGCAGAAAGTGGCACCGTACGTGTTTTTTCGGGTCTAACTCGGGTTCAGCTTCTTGTTGCGGTTAGGGTTATGTTTAGGGTTGTTAGGAAAGAGTGAAGACGCAGAGTCCTGTTGAGTGTGGGGTTGCGTAAAGGCTCCCCCAGGGAGTTCAGGTGTACCCAAAGGCTTCCGCTGAGAGCACTTTTTGATGGCAGAAAGTGGCACCGTACGTGTTTTTTCGGGTCTAACTCGGGTTCAGCTTCTTGTTGCGGTTAGGGTTATGTTTAGGGTTGTTAGGAAAGAGTGAAGACGCAGAGTCCTGTTGAGTGTGGGTTGCGTAAAGGCTCCCCCAGGGAGTTCACGTGTACCCAAAGGCTTCCGCTGAGAGCACTTTTTGATGGCAGAAAGTGGCACCGTACGTGTTTTTTCGGGTCTAACTCGGGTTCAGCTTCTTGTTGCGGTTAGGGTTATGTTTAGGGTTGTTAGGAAAGAGTGAAGACGCAGAGTCCTGTTGAGTGTGGGGTTGCGTAAAGGCTCCCCCAGGGAGTTCAGGTGTACCCAAAGGCTTCCGCTGAGAGCACTTTTTGATGGCAGAAAGTGGCACCGTACGTGTTTTTTCGGGTCTAACTCGGGTTCAGCTTCTTGTTGCGGTTAGGGTTATGTTTAGGGTTGTTAGGAAAGAGTGAAGACGCAGAGTCCTGTTGAGTGTGGGGTTGCGTAAAGGCTCCCCAGGGAGTTCACGTGTACCCAAAGGCTTCCGCTGAGAGCACTTTTTGATGGCAGAAAGTGGCACCGTACGTGTTTTTTCGGGTCTAACTCGGGTTCAGCTTCTTGTTGCGGTTAGGGTTATGTTTAGGGTTGTTAGGAAAGAGTGAAGACGCAGAGTCCTGTTGAGTGTGGGGTTGCGTAAAGGCTCCCCCAGGGAGTTCAGGTGTACCCAAAGGCTTCCGCTGAGAGCACTTTTTGATGGCAGAAAGTGGCACCGTACGTGTTTTTTCGGGTCTAACTCGGGTTCAGCTTCTTGTTGCGGTTAGGCTTATGTTTAGGGTTGTTAGGAAAGAGTGAAGACGCAGAGTCCTGTTGAGTGTGGGGTTGCGTAAAGGCTCCCCAGGGAGTTCAGGTGTACCCAAAGGCTTCCGCTGAGAGCACTTTTTGATGGCAGAAAGTGGCACCGTACGTGTTTTTTCGGGTCTAACTCGGGTTCAGCTTCTTGTTGCGGTTAGGGTTATGTTTAGGGTTGTTAGGAAAGAGTGAAGACGCAGAGTCCTGTTGAGTGTGGGGTTGCGTAAAGGCTCCCCCAGGGAGTTCAGGTGTACCCAAAGGCTTCCGCTGAGAGCACTTTTTGATGGCAGAAAGTGGCACCGTACGTGTTTTTTCGGGTCTAACTCGGGTTCAGCTTCTTGTTGCGGTTAGGGTTATGTTTAGGGTTGTTAGGAAAGAGTGAAGACGCAGAGTCCTGTTGAGTGTGGGGTTGCGTAAAGGCTCCCCCAGGGAGTTCAGGTGTACCCAAAGGCTTCCGCTGAGAGCACTTTTTGATGGCAGAAAGTGGCACCGTACGTGTTTTTTCGGGTCTAACTCGGGTTCAGCTTCTTGTTGCGGTTAGGGTTATGTTTAGGGTTGTTAGGAAAGAGTGAAGACTCAGAGTCCTGTTGAGTGTGGGGTTGCGTAAAGGCTCCCCCAGGGAGTTCAGGTGTACCCAAAGGCTTCCGCTGAGAGCACTTTTTGATGGCAGAAAGTGGCACCGTACGTGTTTTTTCGGGTCTAACTCGGGTTCAGCTTCTTGTTGCGGTTAGGGTTATGTTTAGGGTTGTTAGGAAAGAGTGAAGACGCAGAGTCCTGTTGAGTGTGGGGTTGCGTAAAGGCTCCCCCAGGGAGTTCAGGTGTACCCAAAGGCTTCCGCTGAGAGCACTTTTTGATGGCAGAAAGTGGCACCGTACGTGTTTTTTCGGGTCTAACTCGGGTTCAGCTTCTTGTTGCGGTTAGGGTTATGTTTAGGGTTGTTAGGAAAGAGTGAAGACGCAGAGTCCTGTTGAGTGTGGGGTTGCGTAAAGGCTCCCCCAGGGAGTTCAGGTGTTCCCAAAGGCTTCCGCTGAGAGCACTTTTTGATGGCAGAAAGTGGCACCGTACGTGTTTTTTCGGGTCTAACTCGGGTTCAGCTTCTTGTTGCGGTTAGGGTTATGTTTAGGGTTGTTAGGAAAGAGTGAAGACGCAGAGTCCTGTTGAGTGTGGGGTTGCGTAAAGGCTCCCCCAGGGAGTTCAGGTGTACCCAAAGGCTTCCGCTGAGAGCACTTTTTGATGGCAGAAAGTGGCACCGTACGTGTTTTTTCGGGTCTAACTCGGGTTCAGCTTCTTGTTGCGGTTAGGGTTATGTTTAGGGTTGTTAGGAAAGAGTGAAGACTCAGAGTCCTGTTGAGTGTGGGGTTGCGTAAAGGCTCCCCCAGGGAGTTCAGGTGTACCCAAAGGCTTCCGCTGAGAGCACTTTTTGATGGCAGAAAGTGGCACCGTACGTGTTTTTTCGGGTCTAACTCGGGTTCAGCTTCTTGTTGCGGTTAGGGTTATGTTTAGGGTTGTTAGGAAAGAGTGAAGACGCAGAGTCCTGTTGAGTGTGGGGTTGCGTAAAGGCTCCCCCAGGGAGTTCAGGTGTACCCAAAGGCTTCCGCTGAGAGCACTTTTTGATGGCAGAAAGTGGCACCGTACGTGTTTTTTCGGGTCTAACTCGGGTTGAGCTTCTTGTTGCGGTTAGGGTTATGTTTAGGGTTGTTAGGAAAGAGTGAAGACGCAGAGTCCTGTTGAGTGTGGGGTTGCGTAAAGGCTCCCCCAGGGAGTTCAGGTGTACCCAAAGGCTTCCGCTGAGAGCACTTTTTGATGGCAGAAAGTGGCACCGTACGTGTTTTTTCGGGTCTAACTCGGGTTCAGCTTCTTGTTGCGGTTAGGGTTATGTTTAGGGTTGTTAGGAAAGAGTGAAGACGCAGAGTCCTGTTGAGTGTGGGGTTGCGTAAAGGCTCCCCCAGGGAGTTCAGGTGTACCCAAAGGCTTCCGCTGAGAGCACTTTTTGATGGCAGAAAGTGGCACCGTACGTGTTTTTTCGGGTCTAACTCGGGTTGAGCTTCTTGTTCCGGTTAGGCTTATGTTTAGGGTTGTTAGGAAAGAGTGAAGACGCAGAGTCCTGTTGAGTGTGGGGTTGTGTAAAGGCTCCCCCAGGGAGTTCAGGTGTACCCAAAGGCTTCCGCTGAGAGCACTTTTTGATGGCAGAAAGTGGCACCGTACGTGTTTTTTCGGGTCTAACTCGGGTTCAGCTTCTTGTTGCGGTTAGGGTTATATTTAGGGTTGTTAGGAAAGAGTGAAGACGCAGAGTCCTGTTGAGTGTGCGGTTGCGTAAAGGCTCCCCCAGGGAGTTCAGGTGTACCCAAAGGCTTCCGCTGAGAGCACTTTTTGATGGCAGAAAGTGGCATCGTACGTGTTTTTTCGGGTCTAACTCGGGTTCAGCTTCTTGTTGCGGTTAGGGTTATGTTTAGGGTTGTTAGGAAAGAGTGAAGACGCAGAGTCCTGTTGAGTGTGGGGTTGCGTAAAGGCTCCCCCAGGGAGTTCAGGTGTACCCAAAGGCTTCCGCTGAGAGCACTTTTGGATGGCAGAAAGTGGCACCGTACGTGTTTTTTCGGGTCTAACTCGGGTTCAGCTTCTTGTTGCGGTTAGGGTTATGTTTAGGGTTGTTAGGAAAGAGTGAAGACGCAGAGTCCTGTTGAGTGTGGGGTTGCGTAAAGGCTCCCCCAGGGAGTTCAGGTGTACCCGAAGGCTTCCGCTGAGAGCACTTTTTGATGGCAGAAAGTGGCACCGTACGTGTTTTTTCGGGTCTAACTCGGGTTCAGCTTCTTGTTGCGGTTAGGGTTATGTTTAGGGTTGTTAGGAAAGAGTGAAGACGCAGAGTCCTGTTGAGTGTGGGGTTGCGTAAAGGCTCCCCCAGGGAGTTCAGGTGTACCCAAAGGCTTCCGCTGAGAGCACTTTTTGATGGCAGAAAGTGGCACCGTACGTGTTTTTTCGGGTCTAACTCGGGTTCAGCTTCTTGTTGCGGTTAGGGTTATGTTTAGGGTTGTTAGGAAAGAGTGAAGACGCAGAGTCCTGTTGAGTGCGGGGTTGCGTAAAGGCTCCCCCAGGGAGTTCAGGTGTACCCAAAGGCTTCCGCTGAGAGCACTTTTGGATGGCAGAAAGTGGCACCGTACGTGTTTTTTCGGGTCTAACTCGGGTTCAGCTTCTTGTTGCGGTTAGGGTTATGTTTAGGGTTGTTAGGAAAGAGTGAAGACGCAGAGTCCTGTTGAGTGTGGGGTTGCGTAAAGGCTCCCCCAGGGAGTTCAGGTGTACCCAAAGGCTTCCGCTGAGAGCACTTTTTGATGGCAGAAAGTGGCACCGTACGTGTTTTTTCGGGTCTAACTCGGGTTCAGCTTCTTGTTGCGGTTAGGGTTATGTTTAGGGTTGTTAGGAAAGAGTGAAGACGCAGAGTCCTGTTGAGTGTGCGGTTGCGTAAAGGCTCCCCCAGGGAGTTCAGGTGTACCCAAAGGCTTCCGCTGAGAGCACTTTTTGATGGCAGAAAGTGGCACCGTACGTGTTTTTTCGGGTCTAACTCGGGTTCAGCTTCTTGTTGCGGTTAGGGTTATGTTTAGGGTTGTTAGGAAAGAGTGAAGACGCAGAGTCCTGTTGAGTGTGGGGTTGCGTAAAGGCTCCCCCAGGGAGTTCAGGTGTACCCAAAGGCTTCCGCTGAGAGCACTTTTGGATGGCAGAAAGTGGCACCGTACGTGTTTTTTCGGGTCTAACTCGGGTTCAGCTTCTTGTTGCGGTTAGGGTTATGTTTAGGGTTGTTAGGAAAGAGCGAAGACGCAGAGTCCTGTTGAGTGTGGGGTTGCGTAAAGGCTCCCCCAGGGAGGTCAGGTGTACCCAAAGGCTTCCGCTGAGAGCACTTTTTGATGGCAGAAAGTGGCACCGTACGTGTTTTTTCGGGTCTAACTCGGGTTCAGCTTCTTGTTGCGGTTAGGGTTATGTTTAGGGTTGTTAGGAAAGAGTGAAGACGCAGAGTCCTGTTGAGTGTGGGGTTGCGTAAAGGCTCCCCCAGGGAGTTCAGGTGTACCCAAAGGCTTCCGCTGAGAGCACTTTTTGATGGCAGAAAGTGGCACCGTACGTGTTTTTTCGGGTCTAACTCGGGTTCAGCTTCTTGTTGCGGTTAGGGTTATGTTTAGGGTTGTTAGGAAAGAGTGAAGACGCAGAGTCCTGTTGAGTGTGGGGTTGCGTAAAGGCTCCCCCAGGGAGTTCAGGTGTACCCAAAGGCTTCCGCTGAGAGCACTTTTTGATGGCAGAAAGTGGCACCGTACGTGTTTTTTCGGGTCTAACTCGGGTTCAGCTTCTTGTTGCGGTTAGGGTTATGTTTAGGGTTGTTAGGAAAGAGTGAAAACGCAGAGTCCTGTTGAGTGTGGGGTTGCGTAAAGGCTCCCCCAGGGAGTTCAGGTGTACCCAAAGGCTTCCGCTGAGAGCACTTTTTGATGGCAGAAAGTGGCACCGTACGTGTTTTTTCGGGTCTAACTCGGGTTCAGCTTCTTGTTGCGGTTAGGGTTATGTTTAGGGTTGTTAGGAAAGAGTGAAGACGCAGAGTCCTGTTGAGTGTGGGGTTGCGTAAAGGCTCCCCCAGGGAGTTCAGGTGTACCCAAAGGCTTCCGCTGAGAGCACTTTTTGATGGCAGAAAGTGGCACCGTACGTGTTTTTTCGGGTCTAACTCGGGTTCAGCTTCTTGTTGCGGTTAGGGTTATGTTTAGGGTTGTTAGGAAAGAGTGAAGACGCAGAGTCCTGTTGAGTGTGGGGTTGCGTAAAGGCTCCCCCAGGGAGTTCAGGTGTACCCAAAGGCTTCCGCTGAGAGCACTTTTTGATGGCAGAAAGTGGCACCGTACGTGTTTTTTCGGGTCTAACTCGGGTTCAGCTTCTTGTTGCGGTTAGGGTTATGTTTAGGGTTGTTAGGAAAGAGCGAAGACGCAGAGTCCTGTTGAGTGTGGGGTTGCGTAAAGGCTCCCCCAGGGAGTTCACGTGTACCCAAAGGCTTCCGCTGAGAGCACTTTTTGATGGCAGAAAGTGGCACCGTACGTGTTTTTTCGGGTCTAACTCGGGTTCAGCTTCTTGTTGCGGTTAGGGTTATGTTTAGGGTTGTTAGGAAAGAGTGAAGACGCAGAGTCCTGTTGAGTGTGGGGTTGCGTAAAGGCTCCCCCAGGGAGTTCAGGTGTACCCAAAGGCTTCCGCTGAGAGCACTTTTTGATGGCAGAAAGTGGCACCGTACGTGTTTTTTCGGGTCTAACTCGGGTTCAGCTTCTTGTTGCGGTTAGGGTTATGTTTAGGGTTGTTAGGAAAGAGTGAAGACGCAGAGTCCTGTTGAGTGTGGGGTTGCGTAAAGGCTCCCCCAGGGAGTTCAGGTGTACCCAAAGGCTTCCGCTGAGAGCACTTTTTGATGGCAGAAAGTGGCACCGTACGTGTTTTTTCGGGTCTAACTCGGGTTCAGCTTCTTGTTGCGGTTAGGGTTATGTTTAGGGTTGTTAGGAAAGAGTGAAGACGCAGAGTCCTGTTGAGTGTGGGGTTGCGTAAAGGCTCCCCCAGGGAGTTCAGGTGTACCCAAAGGCTTCCGCTGAGAGCACTTTTTGATGGCAGAAAGTGGCACCGTACGTGTTTTTTCGGGTCTAACTCGGGTTCAGCTTCTTGTTGCGGTTAGGGTTATGTTTAGGGTTGTTAGGAAAGAGTGAAGACGCAGAGTCCTGTTGAGTGTGGGGTTGCTTAAGGGCTCCCCCAGGGAGTTCACGTGTACCCAAAGGCTTCCGCTGAGAGCACTTTTTGATGGCAGAAAGTGGCACCGTACGTGTTTTTTCGGGTCTAACTCGGGTTCAGCTTCTTGTTGCGGTTAGGGTTATGTTTAGGGTTGTTAGGAAAGAGTGAAGACGCAGAGTCCTGTTGAGTGTGGGGTTGCGTAAAGGCTCCCCCAGGGAGTTCAGGTGTACCCAAAGGCTTCCGCTGAGAGCACTTTTGGATGGCAGAAAGTGGCACCGTACGTGTTTTTTCGGGTCTAACTCGGGTTGAGCTTCTTGTTGCGGTTAGGGTTATGTTTAGGGTTGTTAGGAAAGAGTGAAGACGCAGAGTCCTGTTGAGTGTGGGGTTGCGTAAAGGCTCCCCCAGGGAGCTCAGGTGTACCCAAAGGCTTCCGCTGAGAGCACTTTTTGATGGCAGAAAGTGGCACCGTACGTGTTTTTTCGGGTCTAACTCGGGTTCAGCTTCTTGTTGCGGTTAGGGTTATGTTTAGGGTTGTTAGGAAAGAGCGAAGACGCAGAGTCCTGTTGAGTGTGGGGTTGCGTAAAGGCTCCCCCAGGGAGTTCAGGTGTACCCAAAGGCTTCCGCTGAGAGCACTTTTTGATGGCAGAAAGTGGCACCGTACGTGTTTTTTCGGGTCTAACTCGGGTTCAGCTTCTTGTTGCGGTTAGGGTTATGTTTAGGGTTGTTAGGAAAGAGTGAAGACGCAGAGTCCTGTTGAGTGTGGGGTTGCGTAAAGGCTCCCCCAGGGAGTTCAGGTGTACCCAAAGGCTTCCGCTGAGAGCACTTTTTGATGGCAGAAAGTGGCACCGTACGTGTTTTTTCGGGTCTAACTCGGGTTCAGCTTCTTGTTGCGGTTAGGGTTATGTTTAGGGTTGTTAGGAAAGAGTGAAGACGCAGAGTCCTGTTGAGTGTGGGGTTGCGTAAAGGCTCCCCCAGGGAGTTCAGGTGTACCCAAAGGCTTCCGCTGAGAGCACTTTTTGATGGCAGAAAGTGGCACCGTACGTGTTTTTTCGGGTCTAACTCGGGTTCAGCTTCTTGTTGCGGTTAGGGTTATGTTTAGGGTTGTTAGGAAAGAGTGAAGACGCAGAGTCCTGTTGAGTGTGGGGTTGCGTAAAGGCTCCCCCAGGGAGTTCAGGTGTACCCAAAGGCTTCCGCTGAGAGCACTTTTTGATGGCAGAAAGTGGCACCGTACGTGTTTTTTCGGGTCTAACTCGGGTTCAGCTTCTTGTTGCGGTTAGGGTTATGTTTAGGGTTGTTAGGAAAGAGTGAAGACGCAGAGTCCTGTTGAGTGTGGGGTTGCTTAAGGGCTCCCCCAGGGAGTTCACGTGTACCCAAAGGCTTCCGCTGAGAGCACTTTTTGATGGCAGAAAGTGGCACCGTACGTGTTTTTTCGGGTCTAACTCGGGTTCAGCTTCTTGTTGCGGTTAGGGTTATGTTTAGAGTTGTTAGGAAAGAGTGAAGACGCAGAGTCCTGTTGAGTGTGCGGTTGCGTAAAGGCTCCCCCAGGGAGTTCAGGTGTACCCAAAGGCTTCCGCTGAGAGCACTTTTGGATGGCAGAAAGTGGCACCGTACGTGTTTTTTCGGGTCTAACTCGGGTTGAGCTTCTTGTTGCGGTTAGGGTTATGTTTAGGGTTGTTAGGAAAGAGTGAAGACGCAGAGTCCTGTTGAGTGTGGGGTTGCGTAAAGGCTCCCCCAGGGAGCTCAGGTGTACCCAAAGGCTTCCGCTGAGAGCACTTTTTGATGGCAGAAAGTGGCACCGTACGTGTTTTTTCGGGTCTAACTCGGGTTCAGCTTCTTGTTGCGGTTAGGGTTATGTTTAGGGTTGTTAGGAAAGAGCGAAGACGCAGAGTCCTGTTGAGTGTGGGGTTGCGTAAAGGCTCCCCCAGGGAGTTCAGGTGTACCCAAAGGCTTCCGCTGAGAGCACTTTTTGATGGCAGAAAGTGGCACCGTACGTGTTTTTTCGGGTCTAACTCGGGTTCAGCTTCTTGTTGCGGTTAGGGTTATGTTTAGGGTTGTTAGGAAAGAGTGAAGACGCAGAGTCCTGTTGAGTGTGGGGTTGCGTAAAGGCTCCCCCAGGGAGTTCAGGTGTACCCAAAGGCTTCCGCTGAGAGCACTTTTGGATGGCAGAAAGTGGCACCGTACGTGTTTTTTCGGGTCTAACTCGGGTTCAGCTTCTTGTTGCGGTTAGGGTTATGTTTAGGGTTGTTAGGAAAGAGTGAAGACGCAGAGTCCTGTTGAGTGCGGGGTTGCGTAAAGGCTCCCCCAGGGAGTTCAGGTGTACCCAAAGGCTTCCGCTGAGAGCACTTTTGGATGGCAGAAAGTGGCACCGTACGTGTTTTTTCGGGTCTAACTCGGGTTCAGCTTCTTGTTGCGGTTAGGGTTATGTTTAGGGTTGTTAGGAAAGAGTGAAGACGCAGAGTCCTGTTGAGTGTGGGGTTGCGTAAAGGCTCCCCCAGGGAGTTCAGGTGTACCCAAAGGCTTCCGCTGAGAGCACTTTTTGATGGCAGAAAGTGGCACCGTACGTGTTTTTTCGGGTCTAACTCGGGTTCAGCTTCTTGTTGCGGTTAGGGTTATGTTTAGGGTTGTTAGGAAAGAGTGAAGACGCAGAGTCCTGTTGAGTGTGCGGTTGCGTAAAGGCTCCCCCAGGGAGTTCAGGTGTACCCAAAGGCTTCCGCTGAGAGCACTTTTTGATGGCAGAAAGTGGCATCGTACGTGTTTTTTCGGGTCTAACTCGGGTTCAGCTTCTTGTTGCGGTTAGGGTTATGTTTAGGGTTGTTAGGAAAGAGTGAAGACGCAGAGTCCTGTTGAGTGTGGGGTTGCGTAAAGGCTCCCCCAGGGAGTTCAGGTGTACCCAAAGGCTTCCGCTGAGAGCACTTTTTGATGGCAGAAAGTGGCACCGTACGTGTTTTTTCGGGTCTAACTCGGGTTCAGCTTCTTGTTGCGGTTAGGGTTATGTTTAGGGTTGTTAGGAAAGAGCGAAGACGCAGAGTCCTGTTGAGTGTGGGGTTGCGTAAAGGCTCCCCCAGGGAGTTCAGGTGTACCCAAAGGCTTCCGCTGAGAGCACTTTTTGATGGCAGAAAGTGGCACCGTACGTGTTTTTTCGGGTCTAACTCGGGTTCAGCTTCTTGTTGCGGTTAGGGTTATGTTTAGGGTTGTTAGGAAAGAGTGAAGACGCAGAGTCCTGTTGAGTGTGGGGTTAGGGTTAGGGTTAGGGTTAGGGTTAGCGTTAGGATTAGGGTTAGAGTTTAGGGGTTAAGGGTTAGTGGTTAGGCATTAGGGGTTAGGGGTTAGGGGTTAGGGTTAGCGGTAGGGGTATGGTTAGTGTTAGGGTTTAGGGTTTGGCGTAGGATTAGGGTTAGGGTTAGTGTTAGTTTAAGGGTTAGGGATAGGGTTAGGTTTAGGGTGAGCGCTAGGGTTAGAGTTAGGGTTAGGGCTAGGTTTAGGGTTTGGATTAGGGTTACGGCTAGGTCTAGGGCTAGGGTTCAGGCTAGGGTTAGGGTTTAGGGTTAAGGTTAGGGTTACGTTTAGGGTTTAGGGTTTAGGGTTAAGGATTAGGGATAGGGCTAGGGTTAGGGTTAGTGTTTAGGTTCGGTTTAAGGTTAGGGTTTAGGGTTAGGGTTAGGGTTAGGGTTAGGGTTAGGGTTAGGGTTAGGGTTAGGGTTAGGGTCAGGGTCAGGGTCAGGGTCAGGGTCAGGGTCAGGGTCAGGGTCAGGGTCAGGGTCAGGGTCAGGGTCAGGGTTAGGGTCAGGGTCAGGGTCGGGTCAGGGTCAGGGTCAGGGTCAGGGTCAGGGTCAGTGTCAGGGTCAGGGTCAGGGTCAGGGTTACAGGTTAGGGTTAGGGTTAGGGTTAGGGTTAGGGTTAGGGTTAGGGTTAGGGTTAGGGTTAGGGTTAGGGTTAGGGTTAGGGTTAGGGTTAGGGTTAGGGTTAGGGTTAGGGTTAGGGTTAGGGTTAGGGTTAGGGTTTGGGTTTGGGTTAGGGTTAGTGTTAGGGGTTAGGGTTAGGGTTAGGGTTAGGGTTAGGGTTAGGGTTAGGGTTAGGGTTAGGGTCTTAGGGTTAGATCCATTAGGGTTAGGGGTTAGGGTTAGGGTTAGGGTTAGGGTTAGGGTTAGGGTTAGGGTTAGGGTTAGGGTTAGGGTTAGGGTTAGGGTTAGGGTCTTAGGGTTAGATCCATTTGGGTTAGGGGTTAGGGTTAGGGTTAGGGTTAGGGTTAGGGTTAGGGTTAGGGTTAGGGTTAGGGTTAGGGTTAGGGTTAGGGTTAGGGTTAGGGTTAGGGTTAGGGTTAGGGTTAGGATTAGGGTTAATGTTACGGTTAGGGTTAGGGTTAGGGTTAGGGTTAGCGTTATGGTTACGGTTAGAGTTTAGGGGTTAAGGGTTAGTGGTTAGGCATTAGGGGTTAGGGGTTAGGGGTTAGGGTTAGCGGTAGGGGTATGGTTAGTGTTAGGGTTTAGGGTTTGGCGTAGGATTAGGGTTAGGGTTAGGGTTAGTTTAAGGGTTAGGGATAGGGTTAGGTTTAGGGTGAGCGCTAGGGTTAGAGTTAGGGTTAGGGCTAGGTTTAGGGTTTGGATTAGGGTTACGGCTAGGTCTAGGGCTAGGGTTCAGGCTAGGGTTAGGGTTTAGGGTTAAGGTTAGGGTTACGTTTAGGGTTTAGGGTTTAGGGTTTAGGGTTAATATTAGGGATAGGGCTAGGGTTAGGGTTAGTGTTTAGGTTCGGTTTAGGGTTAGGGTTTAGGGTTTAGGGTTTGGGTTAGGGATAGGGTTAGGCTTAGGCTTACGGTTATGGTTATGGTTAGAGGTTAGGGGTTAGGGCTTAGAGGTTAGGGTTAGGGTTAGGGTTAGGGTTAGGGTTACGGTTAGGGTTAGGGTTATGGTTAGGATTTTGAGTCAGGGTTTAGTGTTAGGATTTAAGGTTAGGATTAGGGTTAGGGTTAGGGTTCAGGGTTTAGGGTTTAAGGTTTAGTGTTTAGGGCTAGAGTTAGGGTTAGGTGTAGGGTTCTGGTTAGGGTTTAGTTGTAGGGGCAGTGGTAGTTTTAGTGTTAATATTAGGGTTAGAGTTGTTTGGAAATATTGAAGGCACAGAGTTCTGTTGAGTGTGGGGTTGCGTAAAGGCTCGGGTTTTTTCGGGTCTAACTCGGGTTCACCTTCTTGTTGCGGTTAGGGTTATGTTTAGGGTTGTAAGGAAAGAGTGAAGACGCAGAGTCCTGTTGAGTGCGGGGTTGCGTAAAGGCTCCCCCAGGGAGTTCAGGTGTACCCAAAGGCTTCCGCTGAGAGCACTTTTTGATGGCAGAAAGTGGCACCGTACGTGTTTTTTCGGGTCTAACTCGGGTTCAGCTTCTTGTTCCGGTTAGGCTTATGTTTAGGGTTGTTAGGAAAGAGTGAAAACGCAGAGTCCTGTTGAGTGTGGGGTTGCGTAAAGACTCCCCCAGGGAGTTCAGGTGTACCCAAAGGCTTCCGCTGAGAGCACTTTTGGATGGCAGAAAGTGGCACCGTACGTGTTTTTTCGGGTCTAACTCGGGTTGAGCTTCTTGTTGCGGTTAGGGTTATGTTTAGGGTTGTTAGGAAAGAGTGAAGACGCAGAGTCCTGTTGAGTGTGGGGTTGCGTAAAGGCTCCCCCAGGGAGTTCACGTGTACCCAAAGGCTTCCGCTGAGAGCACTTTTTGATGGCAGAAAGTGGCACCGTACGTGTTTTTTCGGGTCTAACTCGGGTTCAGCTTCTTGTTGCGGTTAGGGTTATGTTTAGGGTTGTTAGGAAAGAGTGAAGACGCAGAGTCCTGTTGAGTGTGCGGTTGCGTAAAGGCTCCCCCAGGGAGTTCAGGTGTACCCAAAGGCTTCCGCTGAGAGCACTTTTTGATGGCAGAAAGTGGCACCGTACGTGTTTTTTCGGGTCTAACTCGGGTTCAGCTTCTTGTTGCGGTTAGGGTTATGTTTAGGGTTGTTAGGAAAGAGTGAAGACGCAGAGTCCTGTTGAGTGTGGGGTTGCGTAAAGGCTCCCCCAGGGAGTTCAGGTGTACCCAAAGGCTTCCGCTGAGAGCACTTTTGGATGGCAGAAAGTGGCACCGTACGTGTTTTTTCGGGTCTAACTCGGGTTCAGCTTCTTGTTGCGGTTAGGGTTATGTTTAGGGTTGTTAGGAAAGAGTGAAGACGCAGAGTCCTGTTGAGTGTGGGGTTGCGTAAAGGCTCCCCCAGGGAGTTCAGGTGTTCCCAAAGGCTTCCGCTGAGAGCACTTTTTGATGGCAGAAAGTGGCACCGTACGTGTTTTTTCGGGTCTAACTCGGGTTCAGCTTCTTGTTGCGGTTAGGGTTATGTTTAGGGTTGTTAGGAAAGAGTGAAGACGCAGAGTCCTGTTGAGTGTGGGGTTGCGTAAAGGCTCCCCCAGGGAGTTCAGGTGTACCCAAAGGCTTCCGCTGAGAGCACTTTTTGATGGCAGAAAGTGGCACCGTACGTGTTTTTTCGGGTCTAACTCGGGTTCAGCTTCTTGTTGCGGTTAGGGTTATGTTTAGGGTTGTTAGGAAAGAGTGAAGACGCAGAGTCCTGTTGAGTGTGGGGTTGCGTAAAGGCTCCCCCAGGGAGTTCAGGTGTACCCAAAGGCTTCCGCTGAGAGCACTTTTGGATGGCAGAAAGTGGCACCGTACGTGTTTTTTCGGGTCTAACTCGGGTTCAGCTTCTTGTTGCGGTTAGGGTTATGTTTAGGGTTGTTAGGAAAGAGTGAAGACGCAGAGTCCTGTTGAGTGTGGGGTTGCGTAAAGGCTCCCCCAGGGAGTTCAGGTGTACCCAAAGGCTTCCGCTGAGAGCACTTTTTGATGGCAGAAAGTGGCACCGTACGTGTTTTTTCGGGTCTAACTCGGGTTCAGCTTCTTGTTGCGGTTAGGGTTATGTTTAGGGTTGTTAGGAAAGAGTGAAGACGCAGAGTCCTGTTGAGTGTGGGGTTGCGTAAAGGCTCCCCCAGGGAGTTCACGTGTACCCAAAGGCTTCCGCTGAGAGCACTTTTTGATGGCAGAAAGTGGCACCGTACGTGTTTTTTCGGGTCTAACTCGGGTTCAGCTTCTTGTTGCGGTTAGGGTTATGTTTAGGGTTGTTAGGAAAGAGTGAAGACGCAGAGTCCTGTTGAGTGTGGGGTTGCGTAAAGGCTCCCCCAGGGAGTTCAGGTGTACCCAAAGGCTTCCGCTGAGAGCACTTTTTGATGGCAGAAAGTGGCACCGTACGTGTTTTTTCGGGTCTAACTCGGGTTCAGCTTCTTGTTGCGGTTAGGGTTATGTTTAGGGTTGTTAGGAAAGAGTGAAGACGCAGAGTCCTGTTGAGTGTGGGGTTGCGTAAAGGCTCCCCCAGGGAGTTCACGTGTACCCAAAGGCTTCCGCTGAGAGCACTTTTTGATGGCAGAAAGTGGCACCGTACGTGTTTTTTCGGGTCTAACTCGGGTTCAGCTTCTTGTTGCGGTTAGGGTTATGTTTAGGGTTGTTAGGAAAGAGCGAAGACGCAGAGTCCTGTTGAGTGTGGGGTTGCGTAAAGGCTCCCCCAGGGAGTTCAGGTGTACCCAAAGGCTTCCGCTGAGAGCACTTTTTGATGGCAGAAAGTGGCACCGTACGTGTTTTTTCGGGTCTAACTCGGGTTCAGCTTCTTGTTGCGGTTAGGGTTATGTTTAGGGTTGTTAGGAAAGAGTGAAGACGCAGAGTCCTGTTGAGTGTGGGGTTGCGTAAAGGCTCCCCCAGGGAGTTCAGGTGTACCCAAAGGCTTCCGCTGAGAGCACTTTTTGATGGCAGAAAGTGGCACCGTACGTGTTTTTTCGGGTCTAACTCGGGTTCAGCTTCTTGTTGCGGTTAGGGTTATGTTTAGGGTTGTTAGGAAAGAGTGAAGATGCAGAGTCCTGTTGAGTGTGGGGTTGCGTAAAGGCTCCCCCAGGGAGTTCAGGTGTACTCAAAGGCTTCCGCTGAGAGCACTTTTTGATGGCAGAAAGTGGCACCGTACGTGTTTTTTCGGGTCTAACTCGGGTTCAGCTTCTTGTTGCGGTTAGGGTTATGTTTAGGGTTGTTAGGAAAGAGTGAAGACGCAGAGTCCTGTTGAGTGTGGGGTTGCGTAAAGGCTCCCCCAGGGAGTTCAGGTGTACCCAAAGTCTTCCGCTGAGAGCACTTTTTGATGGCAGAAAGTGGCACCGTACGTGTTTTTTCGGGTCTAACTCGGGTTCAGCTTCTTGTTGCGGTTAGGGTTATGTTTAGGGTTGTTAGGAAAGAGTGAAGACTCAGAGTCCTGTTGAGTGTGGGGTTGCGTAAAGGCTCCCCCAGGGAGTTCAGGTGTACCCAAAGGCTTCCGCTGAGAGTACTTTTTGATGGCAGAAAGTGGCACCGTACGTGTTTTTTCGGGTCTAACTCGGGTTCAGCTTCTTGTTGCGGTTAGGGTTATGTTTAGGGTTGTTAGGAAAGAGTGAAGACGCAGAGTCCTGTTGAGTGTGGGGTTGCGTAAAGGCTCCCCCAGGGAGTTCAGGTGTACCCAAAGGCTTCCGCTGAGAGCACTTTTTGATGGCAGAAAGTGGCACCGTACGTGTTTTTTCGGGTCTAACTCGGGTTCAGCTTCTTGTTGCGGTTAGGGTTATGTTTAGGGTTGTTAGGAAAGAGTGAAGACGCAGAGTCCTGTTGAGTGTGGGGTTGCGTAAAGGCTCCCCCAGGGAGTTCAGGTGTTCCCAAAGTCTTCCGCTGAGAGCACTTTTTGATGGCAGAAAGTGGCACCGTACGTGTTTTTTCGGGTCTAACTCGGGTTCAGCTTCTTGTTGCGGTTAGGGTTATGTTTAGGGTTGTTAGGAAAGAGTGAAGACGCAGAGTCCTGTTGAGTGTGGGGTTGCGTAAAGGCTCCCCCAGGGAGTTCAGGTGTACCCAAAGGCTTCCGCTGAGAGCACTTTTTGATGGCAGAAAGTGGCACCGTACGTGTTTTTTCGGGTCTAACTCGGGTTCAGCTTCTTGTTGCGGTTAGGGTTATGTTTAGGGTTGTTAGGAAAGAGTGAAGACGCAGAGTCCTGTTGAGTGTGGGGTTGCGTAAAGGCTCCCCCAGGGAGTTCAGGTGTACCCAAAGGCTTCCGCTGAGAGCACTTTTTGATGGCAGAAAGTGGCACCGTACGTGTTTTTTCGGGTCTAACTCGGGTTCAGCTTCTTGTTGCGGTTAGGGTTATGTTTAGGGTTGTTAGGAAAGAGTGAAGACGCAGAGTCCTGTTGAGTGTGGGGTTGCGTAAAGGCTCCCCCAGGGAGTTCAGGTGTACCCAAAGGCTTCCGCTGAGAGCACTTTTTGATGGCAGAAAGTGGCACCGTTCGTGTTTTTTCGGGTCTAACTCGGGTTCAGCTTCTTGTTGCGGTTAGGGTTATGTTTAGGGTTGTTAGGAAAGAGTGAAGACGCAGAGTCCTGTTGAGTGTGGGGTTGCGTAAAGGCTCCCCCAGGGAGTTCAGGTGTACCCAAAGGCTTCCGCTGAGAGCACTTTTTGATGGCAGAAAGTGGCACCGTACGTGTTTTTTCGGGTCTAACTCGGGTTGAGCTTCTTGTTCCGGTTAGGCTTATGTTTAGGGTTGTTAGGAAAGAGTGAAGACGCAGAGTCCTGTTGAGTGTGGGGTTGTGTAAAGGCTCCCCCAGGGAGTTCAGGTGTTCCCAAAGGCTTCCGCTGAGAGCACTTTTTGATGGCAGAAAGTGGCACCGTACGTGTTTTTTCGGGTCTAACTCGGGTTCAGCTTCTTGTTGCGGTTAGGGTTATATTTAGGGTTGTTAGGAAAGAGTGAAGACGCAGAGTCCTGTTGAGTGTGCGGTTGCATAAAGGCTCCCCCAGGGAGTTCACGTGTACCCAAAGGCTTCCGCTGAGAGCACTTTTTGATGGCAGAAAGTGGCATCGTACGTGTTTTTTCGGGTCTAACTCGGGTTCAGCTTCTTGTTGCGGTTAGGGTTATGTTTAGGGTTGTTAGGAAAGAGTGAAGACGCAGAGTCCTGTTGAGTGTGGGGTTGCGTAAAGGCTCCCCCAGGGAGTTCAGGTGTACCCAAAGGCTTCCGCTGAGAGCACTTTTGGATGGCAGAAAGTGGCACCGTACGTGTTTTTTCGGGTCTAACTCGGGTTCAGCTTCTTGTTGCGGTTAGGGTTATGTTTAGGGTTGTTAGGAAAGAGTGAAGACGCAGAGTCCTGTTGAGTGTGGGGTTGCGTAAAGGCTCCCCCAGGGAGTTCAGGTGTACCCAAAGGCTTCCGCTGAGAGCACTTTTTGATGGCAGAAAGTGGCACCGTACGTGTTTTTTCGGGTCTAACTCGGGTTCAGCTTCTTGTTGCGGTTAGGGTTATGTTTAGGGTTGTTAGGAAAGAGTGAAGACGCAGAGTCCTGTTGAGTGTGGGGTTGCGTAAAGGCTCCCCCAGGGAGTTCAGGTGTACCCAAAGGCTTCCGCTGAGAGCACTTTTTGATGGCAGAAAGTGGCACCGTACGTGTTTTTTCGGGTCTAACTCGGGTTCAGCTTCTTGTTGCGGTTAGGGTTATGTTTAGGGTTGTTAGGAAAGAGTGAAGACGCAGAGTCCTGTTGAGTGCGGGGTTGCGTAAAGGCTCCCCCAGGGAGTTCAGGTGTACCCAAACTTCCGCTGAGAGCACTTTTTGATGGCAGAAAGTGGCACCGTACGTGTTTTTTCGGGTCTAACTCGGGTTCAGCTTCTTGTTGCGGTTAGGGTTATGTTTAGGGTTGTTAGGAAAGAGTGAAGACGCAGAGTCCTGTTGAGTGTGGTGTTGCGTAAAGGCTCCCCCAGGGAGTTCAGGTGTACCCAAAGGCTTCCGCTGAGAGCACTTTTTGATGGCAGAAAGTGGCATCGTACGTGTTTTTTCGGGTCTAACTAGGGTTCAGCTTCTTGTTGCGGTTAGGGTTATGTTTAGGGTTGTTAGGAAAGAGTGAAGACGCAGAGTCCTGTTGAGTGTGGGGTTGCGTAAAGGCTCCCCCAGGGAGTTCAGGTGTACCCAAAGGCTTCCGCTGAGAGCACTTTTGGATGGCAGAAAGTGGCACCGTACGTGTTTTTTCGGGTCTAACTCGGGTTCAGCTTCTTGTTGCGGTTAGGGTTATGTTTAGGGTTGTTAGGAAAGAGTGAAGACGCAGAGTCCTGTTGAGTGTGGGGTTGCGTAAAGGCTCCCCCAGGGAGTTCAGGTGTACCCAAAGGCTTCCGCTGAGAGCACTTTTTGATGGCAGAAAGTGGCACCGTACGTGTTTTTTCGGGTCTAACTCGGGTTCAGCTTCTTGTTGCGGTTAGGGTTATGTTTAGGGTTGTTAGGAAAGAGTGAAGACGCAGAGTCCTGTTGAGTGTGGGGTTGCGTAAAGGCTCCCCCAGGGAGTTCAGGTGTACCCAAAGGCTTCCGCTGAGAGCACTTTTTGATGGCAGAAAGTGGCACCGTACGTGTTTTTTCGGGTCTAACTCGGGTTCAGCTTCTTGTTGCGGTTAGGGTTATGTTTAGGGTTGTTAGGAAAGAGCGAAGACGCAGAGTCCTGTTGAGTGTGGGGTTGCGTAAAGGCTCCCCCAGGGAGTTCAGGTGTACCCAAAGGCTTCCGCTGAGAGCACTTTTTGATGGCAGAAAGTGGCACCGTACGTGTTTTTTCGGGTCTAACTCGGGTTCAGCTTCTTGTTGCGGTTAGGGTTATGTTTAGGGTTGTTAGGAAAGAGTGAAGACGCAGAGTCCTGTTGAGTGTGGGGTTGCATAAAGGCTCCCCCAGGGAGTTCAGGTGTACCCAAAGGCTTCCGCTGAGAGCACTTTTTGATGGCAGAAAGTGGCACCGTACGTGTTTTTTCGGGTCTAACTCGGGTTCAGCTTCTTGTTGCGGTTAGGGTTATGTTTAGGGTTGTTAGGAAAGAGTGAAGACGCAGAGTCCTGTTGAGTGTGGGGTTGCGTAAAGGCTCCCCCAGGGAGTTCAGGTGTACCCAAAGGCTTCCGCTGAGAGCACTTTTTGATGGCAGAAAGTGGCACCGTACGTGTTTTTTCGGGTCTAACTCGGGTTCAGCTTCTTGTTGCGGTTAGGGTTATGTTTAGGGTTGTTAGGAAAGAGTGAAAACGCAGAGTCCTGTTGAGTGTGGGGTTGCGTAAAGGCTCCCCCAGGGAGTTCAGGTGTTCCCAAAGGCTTCCGCTGAGAGCACTTTTTGATGGCAGAAAGTGGCACCGTACGTGTTTTTTCGGGTCTAACTCGGGTTCAGCTTCTTGTTGCGGTTAGGGTTATGTTTAGGGTTGTTAGGAAAGAGTGAAGACGCAGAGTCCTGTTGAGTGTGGGGTTGCGTAAAGGCTCCCCCAGGGAGTTCAGGTGTACCCAAAGGCTTCCGCTGAGAGCACTTTTTGATGGCAGAAAGTGGCACCGTACGTGTTTTTTCGGGTCTAACTCGGGTTCAGCTTCTTGTTGCGGTTAGGGTTATGTTTAGGGTTGTTAGGAAAGAGTGAAGACGCAGAGTCCTGTTGAGTGTGGGGTTGCGTAAAGGCTCCCCCAGGGAGTTCAGGTGTACCCAAAGGCTTCCGCTGAGAGCACTTTTGGATGGCAGAAAGTGGCACCGTACGTGTTTTTTCGGGTCTAACTCGGGTTCAGCTTCTTGTTGCGGTTAGGGTTATGTTTAGGGTTGTTAGGAAAGAGTGAAGACGCAGAGTCCTGTTGAGTGTGGGGTTGCGTAAAGGCTCCCCCAGGGAGTTCAGGTGTACCCAAAGGCTTCCGCTGAGAGCACTTTTTGATGGCAGAAAGTGGCACCGTACGTGTTTTTTCGGGTCTAACTCGGGTTCAGCTTCTTGTTGCGGTTAGGGTTATGTTTAGGGTTGTTAGGAAAGAGTGAAGACGCAGAGTCCTGTTGAGTGTGGGGTTGCGTAAAGGCTCCCCCAGGGAGTTCAGGTGTTCCGAAAGGCTTCCGCTGAGAGCACTTTTTGATGGCAGAAAGTGGCACCGTACGTGTTTTTTCGGGTCTAACTCGGGTTCAGCTTCTTGTTGCGGTTAGGGTTATGTTTAGGGTTGTTAGGAAAGAGTGAAGACGCAGAGTCCTGTTGAGTGTGGGGTTGCGTAAAGGCTCCCCCAGGGAGTTCAGGTGTACCCAAAGGCTTCCGCTGAGAGCACTTTTTGATGGCAGAAAGTGGCACCGTACGTGTTTTTTCGGGTCTAACTCGGGTTCAGCTTCTTGTTGCGGTTAGGGTTATGTTTAGGGTTGTTAGGAAAGAGTGAAGACGCAGAGTCCTGTTGAGTGTGGGGTTGCGTAAAGGCTCCCCCAGGGAGTTCAGCTGTACCCAAAGGCTTCCGCTGAGAGCACTTTTTGATGGCAGAAAGTGGCACCGTACGTGTTTTTTCGGGTCTAACTCGGGTTCAGCTTCTTGTTGCGGTTAGGGTTATGTTTAGGGTTGTTAGGAAAGAGTGAAGACGCAGAGTCCTGTTGAGTGTGGGGTTGCGTAAAGGCTCCCCCAGGGAGTTCAGGTGTACCCAAAGGCTTCCGCTGAGAGCACTTTTTGATGGCAGAAAGTGGCACCGTACGTGTTTTTTCGGGTCTAACTCGGGTTCAGCTTCTTGTTGCGGTTAGGGTTATGTTTAGGGTTGTTAGGAAAGAGTGAAGACGCAGAGTCCTGTTGAGTGTGGGGTTAGGGTTAGGGTTAGGGTTAGGGTTAGGGTTAGGATTAGGGTTAGAGTTTAGGGGTTAAGGGTTAGTGGTTAGGCATTACTGGTTAGGGGTTAGGGGTTAGGGTTAGCGGTAGGGGTATGGTTAGTGTTAGGGTTTAGGGTTTGGCGTAGGATTAGGGTTAGGGTTAGGGTTAGTTTAAGGGTTAGGGATAGGGTTAGGTTTAGGGTGAGCGCTAGGGTTAGAGTTAGGGTTAGGGCTAGGTTTAGGGTTTGGATTAGGGTTACGGCTAGGTCTAGGGCTAGGGTTCAGGCTAGGGTTAGGGTTTAGGGTTAAGGTTAGGGTTACGTTTAGGGTTTAGGGTTTAGGGTTAAGGATTAGGGATAGGGCTAGGGTTAGGGTTAGTGTTTAGGTTCGGTTTAGGGTTAGGGTTTAGGGTTAGGGTTAGGGTTAGGGTTAGGGTTAGGGTTAGGGTTAGGGTTAGGGTCAGGGTCAGGGTCAGGGTCAGGGTCAGGGTCAGGGTCAGGGTCAGGGTCAGGGTCAGGGTCGGGTCAGGGTCAGGGTCAGGGTCAGGGTCAGGGTCAGTGTCAGGGTCAGGGTCAGGGTCAGGGTTAGAGGTTAGGGTTAGGGTTAGGGTTAGGGTTAGGGTTAGGGTTAGGGTTAGGGTTAGGGTTAGGGTTAGGGTTAGGGTTAGGGTTAGGGTTAGGGTTAGGGTTAGGGTTAGGGTTAGGGTTAGGGTTAGGGTTAGGGTTAGGGTTTGGGTTAGGGTTAGTGTTAGGGGTTAGGGTTAGGGTTAGGGTTAGGGTTAGGGTTAGGGTTAGGGTTAGGGTTAGGGTTAGGGTCTTAGGGTTAGATCCATTAGGGTTAGGGGTTAGGGTTAGGGTTAGGGTTAGGGTTAGGGTTAGGGTTAGGGTTAGGGTTAGGGTTAGGGTTAGGGTTAGGGTTAGGGTTAGGGTCTTAGGGTTAGATCCATTTGGGTTAGGGGTTAGGGTTAGGGTTAGGGTTAGGGTTAGGGTTAGGGTTAGGGTTAGGGTTAGGGTTAGGGTTAGGGTTAGGGTTAGGGTTAGGGTTAGGGTTAGGGTTAGGATTAGGGTTAATGTTACGGTTAGGGTTAGGGTTAGGGTTAGGGTTAGCGTTATGGTTACGGTTAGAGTTTAGGGGTTAAGGGTTAGTGGTTAGGCATTAGGGGTTAGGGGTTAGGGGTTAGGGTTAGCGGTAGGGGTATGGTTAGTGTTAGGGTTTAGGGTTTGGCGTAGGATTAGGGTTAGGGTTAGGGTTAGTTTAAGGGTTAGGGATAGGGTTAGGTTTAGGGTGAGCGCTAGGGTTAGAGTTAGGGTTAGGGCTAGGTTTAGGGTTTGGATTAGGGTTACGGCTAGGTCTAGGGCTAGGGTTCAGGCTAGGGTTAGGGTTTAGGGTTAAGGTTAGGGTTACGTTTAGGGTTTAGGGTTTAGGGTTTAGGGTTAATATTAGGGATAGGGCTAGGGTTAGGGTTAGTGTTTAGGTTCGGTTTAGGGTTAGGGTTTAGGGTTTAGGGTTTGGGTTAGGGATAGGGTTAGGCTTAGGCTTACGGTTATGGTTATGGTTAGAGGTTAGGGGTTAGGGCTTAGAGGTTAGGGTTAGGGTTAGGGTTAGGGTTAGGGTTACGGTTAGGGTTAGGGTTATGGTTAGGATTTTGAGTCAGGGTTTAGTGTTAGGATTTAAGGTTAGGATTAGGGTTAGGGTTAGGGTTCAGGGTTTAGGGTTTAAGGTTTAGTGTTTAGGGCTAGAGTTAGGGTTAGGTGTAGGGTTCTGGTTAGGGTTTAGTTGTAGGGGCAGTGGTAGTTTTAGTGTTAATATTAGGGTTAGAGTTGTTAAAGGCTTCCGCTGAGAGCACTTTTTGATGGCAGAAAGTGGCATCGTACGTGTTTTTTTCGGGTCTAACTCGGGTTCAAGCTTCTTGTTGCGGTTAGGGTTATGTTTAGGGTTGTTAGGAAAGAGCGAAGACGCAGAGTCCCTGTTGAGTGTGGGGTTGCGTAAAGGCTCCCCCAGGGAGTTCAGGTGTACCCAAAAGGCTTCCGCTGAGAGCACTTTTTGATGGCAGAAAGTGGCACCGTACGTGTTTTTTCGGGTCTAACTCGGGTTCAGCTTCTTGTTGCGGTTAGGGTTATGTTTAGGGTTGTTAGGAAAGAGTGAAGACGCAGAGTCCTGCTGAGTGTGGGGTTGCGTAAAGGCTCCCCCAGGGAGTTCAGGTGTACCCAAAGGCTTCCGCTGAGAGCACTTTTTGATGGCAGAAAGTGGCACCGTACGTGTTTTTTCGGGTCTAACTCGGGTTCAGCTTCTTGTTGCGGTTAGGGTTATGTTTAGGGTTGTTAGGAAAGAGTGAAGACGCAGAGTCCTGTTGAGTGTGGGGTTGCGTAAAGGCTCCCCCAGGGAGTTCACGTGTACCCAAAGGCTTCCGCTGAGAGCACTTTTTGATGGCAGAAAGTGGCACCGTACGTGTTTTTTCGGGTCTAACTCGGGTTCAGCTTCTTGTTGCGGTTAGGGTTATGTTTAGGGTTGTTAGGAAAGAGTGAAGACTCAGAGTCCTGTTGAGTGTGGGGTTGCGTAAAGGCTCCCCCAGGGAGTTCAGGTGTACCCAAAGGCTTCCGCTGAGAGCACTTTTTGATGGCAGAAAGTGGCACTGTACGTGTTTTTTCGGGTCTAACTCGGGTTCAGCTTCTTGTTGCGGTTAGGGTTATGTTTAGGGTTGTTAGGAAAGAGTGAAGACGCAGAGTCCTGTTGAGTGTGGGGTTGCGTAAAGGCTCCCCCAGGGAGTTCAGGTGTACCCAAAGGCTTCCGCTGAGAGCACTTTTTGATGGCAGAAAGTGGCACCGTACGTGTTTTTTCGGGTCTAACTCGGGTTGAGCTTCTTGTTGCGGTTAGGGTTATGTTTAGGGTTGTTAGGAAAGAGTGAAGACGCAGAGTCCTGTTGAGTGTGGGGTTGCGTAAAGGCTCCCCCAGGGAGTTCAGGTGTACCCAAAGGCTTCCGCTGAGAGCACTTTTGGATGGCAGAAAGTGGCACCGTACGTGTTTTTTCGGGTCTAACTCGGGTTCAGCTTCTTGTTGCGGTTAGGGTTATGTTTAGGGTTGTTAGGAAAGAGTGAAGACGCAGAGTCCTGTTGAGTGTGGGGTTGCGTAAAGGCTCCCCCAGGGAGTTCAGGTGTTCCCAAAGGCTTCCGCTGAGAGCACTTTTTGATGGCAGAAAGTGGCACCGTACGTGTTTTTTCGGGTCTAACTCGGGTTCAGCTTCTTGTTGCGGTTAGGGTTATGTTTAGGGTTGTTAGGAAAGAGTGAAGACGCAGAGTCCTGTTGAGTGTGGGGTTGCGTAAAGGCTCCCCCAGGGAGTTCAGGTGTACCCAAAGGCTTCCGCTGAGAGCACTTTTTGATGGCAGAAAGTGGCACCGTACGTGTTTTTTCGGGTCTAACTCGGGTTCAGCTTCTTGTTGCGGTTAGGGTTATGTTTAGGGTTGTTAGGAAAGAGTGAAGACGCAGAGTCCTGTTGAGTGTGGGGTTGCGTAAAGGCTCCCCCAGGGAGTTCAGGTGTACCCAAAGGCTTCCGCTGAGAGCACTTTTGGATGGCAGAAAGTGGCACCGTACGTGTTTTTTCGGGTCTAACTCGGGTTCAGCTTCTTGTTGCGGTTAGGGTTATGTTTAGGGTTGTTAGGAAAGAGTGAAGACGCAGAGTCCTGTTGAGTGTGGGGTTGCGTAAAGGCTCCCCCAGGGAGTTCAGGTGTACCCAAAGGCTTCCGCTGAGAGCACTTTTTGATGGCAGAAAGTGGCACCGTACGTGTTTTTTCGGGTCTAACTCGGGTTCAGCTTCTTGTTGCGGTTAGGGTTATGTTTAGGGTTGTTAGGAAAGAGTGAAGACGCAGAGTCCTGTTGAGTGTGGGGTTGCGTAAAGGCTCCCCCAGGGAGTTCACGTGTACCCAAAGGCTTCCGCTGAGAGCACTTTTTGATGGCAGAAAGTGGCACCGTACGTGTTTTTTCGGGTCTAACTCGGGTTCAGCTTCTTGTTGCGGTTAGGGTTATGTTTAGGGTTGTTAGGAAAGAGTGAAGACGCAGAGTCCTGTTGAGTGTGGGGTTGCGTAAAGGCTCCCCCAGGGAGTTCAGGTGTACCCAAAGGCTTCCGCTGAGAGCACTTTTTGATGGCAGAAAGTGGCACCGTACGTGTTTTTTCGGGTCTAACTCGGGTTCAGCTTCTTGTTGCGGTTAGGGTTATGTTTAGGGTTGTTAGGAAAGAGTGAAGACGCAGAGTCCTGTTGAGTGTGGGGTTGCGTAAAGGCTCCCCCAGGGAGTTCACGTGTACCCAAAGGCTTCCGCTGAGAGCACTTTTTGATGGCAGAAAGTGGCACCGTACGTGTTTTTTCGGGTCTAACTCGGGTTCAGCTTCTTGTTGCGGTTAGGGTTATGTTTAGGGTTGTTAGGAAAGAGCGAAGACGCAGAGTCCTGTTGAGTGTGGGGTTGCGTAAAGGCTCCCCCAGGGAGTTCAGGTGTACCCAAAGGCTTCCGCTGAGAGCACTTTTTGATGGCAGAAAGTGGCACCGTACGTGTTTTTTCGGGTCTAACTCGGGTTCAGCTTCTTGTTGCGGTTAGGGTTATGTTTAGGGTTGTTAGGAAAGAGTGAAGACGCAGAGTCCTGTTGAGTGTGGGGTTGCGTAAAGGCTCCCCCAGGGAGTTCAGGTGTACCCAAAGGCTTCCGCTGAGAGCACTTTTTGATGGCAGAAAGTGGCACCGTACGTGTTTTTTCGGGTCTAACTCGGGTTGAGCTTCTTGTTGCGGTTAGGGTTATGTTTAGGGTTGTTAGGAAAGAGTGAAGATGCAGAGTCCTGTTGAGTGTGGGGTTGCGTAAAGGCTCCCCCAGGGAGTTCAGGTGTACTCAAAGGCTTCCGCTGAGAGCACTTTTTGATGGCAGAAAGTGGCACCGTACGTGTTTTTTCGGGTCTAACTCGGGTTCAGCTTCTTGTTGCGGTTAGGGTTATGTTTAGGGTTGTTAGGAAAGAGTGAAGACGCAGAGTCCTGTTGAGTGTGGGGTTGCGTAAAGGCTCCCCCAGGGAGTTCAGGTGTACCCAAAGGCTTCCGCTGAGAGCACTTTTTGATGGCAGAAAGTGGCACCGTACGTGTTTTTTCGGGTCTAACTCGGGTTCAGCTTCTTGTTGCGGTTAGGGTTATGTTTAGGGTTGTTAGGAAAGAGTGAAGACTCAGAGTCCTGTTGAGTGTGGGGTTGCGTAAAGGCTCCCCCAGGGAGTTCAGGTGTACCCAAAGGCTTCCGCTGAGAGCACTTTTTGATGGCAGAAAGTGGCACCGTACGTGTTTTTTCGGGTCTAACTCGGGTTCAGCTTCTTGTTGCAGTTAGGGTTATGTTTAGGGTTGTTAGGAAAGAGTGAAGACGCAGAGTCCTGTTGAGTGTGGGGTTGCGTAAAGGCTCCCCCAGGGAGTTCAGGTGTACCCAAAGGCTTCCGCTGAGAGCACTTTTTGATGGCAGAAAGTGGCACCGTACGTGTTTTTTCGGGTCTAACTCGGGTTCAGCTTCTTGTTGCGGTTAGGGTTATGTTTAGGGTTGTTAGGAAAGAGTGAAGACGCAGAGTCCTGTTGAGTGTGGGGTTGCGTAAAGGCTCCCCCAGGGAGTTCAGGTGTTCCCAAAGGCTTCCGCTGAGAGCACTTTTTGATGGCAGAAAGTGGCACCGTACGTGTTTTTTCGGGTCTAACTCGGGTTCAGCTTCTTGTTGCGGTTAGGGTTATGTTTAGGGTTGTTAGGAAAGAGTGAAGACGCAGAGTCCTGTTGAGTGTGGGGTTGCGTAAAGGCTCCCCCAGGGAGTTCAGGTGTACCCAAAGGCTTCCGCTGAGAGCACTTTTTGATGGCAGAAAGTGGCACCGTACGTGTTTTTTCGGGTCTAACTCGGGTTCAGCTTCTTGTTGCGGTTAGGGTTATGTTTAGGGTTGTTAGGAAAGAGTGAAGACGCAGAGTCCTGTTGAGTGTGGGGTTGCGTAAAGGCTCCCCCAGGGAGTTCAGGTGTACCCAAAGGCTTCCGCTGAGAGCACTTTTTGATGGCAGAAAGTGGCACCGTACGTGTTTTTTCGGGTCTAACTCGGGTTCAGCTTCTTGTTGCGGTTAGGGTTATGTTTAGGGTTGTTAGGAAAGAGTGAAGACGCAGAGTCCTGTTGAGTGTGGGGTTGCGTAAAGGCTCCCCCAGGGAGTTCAGGTGTACCCAAAGGCTTCCGCTGAGAGCACTTTTTGATGGCAGAAAGTGGCACCGTACGTGTTTTTTCGGGTCTAACTCGGGTTCAGCTTCTTGTTGCGGTTAGGGTTATGTTTAGGGTTGTTAGGAAAGAGTGAAGACGCAGAGTCCTGTTGAGTGTGGGGTTGCGTAAAGGCTCCCCCAGGGAGTTCAGGTGTACCCAAAGGCTTCCGCTGAGAGCACTTTTTGATGGCAGAAAGTGGCACCGTACGTGTTTTTTCGGGTCTAACTCGGGTTCAGCTTCTTGTTGCGGTTAGGGTTATGTTTAGGGTTGTTAGGAAAGAGTGAAGACGCAGAGTCCTGTTGAGTGTGGGGTTGCGTAAAGGCTCCCCCAGGGAGTTCAGCTGTACCCAAAGGCTTCCGCTGAGAGCACTTTTTGATGGCAGAAAGTGGCACCGTACGTGTTTTTTCGGGTCTAACTCGGGTTGAGCTTCTTGTTCCGGTTAGGCTTATGTTTAGGGTTGTTAGGAAAGAGTGAAGACGCAGAGTCCTGTTGAGTGTGGGGTTGTGTAAAGGCTCCCCCAGGGAGTTCAGGTGTTCCCAAAGGCTTCCGCTGAGAGCACTTTTTGATGGCAGAAAGTGGCACCGTACGTGTTTTTTCGGGTCTAACTCGGGTTCAGCTTCTTGTTGCGGTTAGGGTTATATTTAGGGTTGTTAGGAAAGAGTGAAGACGCAGAGTCCTGTTGAGTGTGCGGTTGCGTAAAGGCTCCCCCAGGGAGTTCACGTGTACCCAAAGGCTTCCGCTGAGAGCACTTTTTGATGGCAGAAAGTGGCATCGTACGTGTTTTTTCGGGTCTAACTCGGGTTCAGCTTCTTGTTGCGGTTAGGGTTATGTTTAGGGTTGTTAGGAAAGAGTGAAGACGCAGAGTCCTGTTGAGTGTGGGGTTGCGTAAAGGCTCCCCCAGGGAGTTCAGGTGTACCCAAAGGCTTCCGCTGAGAGCACTTTTGGATGGCAGAAAGTGGCACCGTACGTGTTTTTTCGGGTCTAACTCGGGTTCAGCTTCTTGTTGCGGTTAGGGTTATGTTTAGGGTTGTTAGGAAAGAGTGAAGACGCAGAGTCCTGTTGAGTGTGGGGTTGCGTAAAGGCTCCCCCAGGGAGTTCAGGTGTACCCAAAGGCTTCCGCTGAGAGCACTTTTTGATGGCAGAAAGTGGCACCGTACGTGTTTTTTCGGGTCTAACTCGGGTTCAGCTTCTTGTTGCGGTTAGGGTTATGTTTAGGGTTGTTAGGAAAGAGTGAAGACGCAGAGTCCTGTTGAGTGTGGGGTTGCGTAAAGGCTCCCCCAGGGAGTTCAGGTGTACCCAAAGGCTTCCGCTGAGAGCACTTTTTGATGGCAGAAAGTGGCACCGTACGTGTTTTTTCGGGTCTAACTCGGGTTCAGCTTCTTGTTGCGGTTAGGGTTATGTTTAGGGTTGTTAGGAAAGAGTGAAAACGCAGAGTCCTGTTGAGTGTGGGGTTGCGTAAAGGCTCCCCCAGGGAGTTCAGGTGTTCCCAAAGGCTTCCGCTGAGAGCACTTTTTGATGGCAGAAAGTGGCACCGTACGTGTTTTTTTCGGGTCTAACTCGGGTTCAGCTTCTTGTTGCGGTTAGGGTTATGTTTAGGGTTGTTAGGAAAGAGTGAAGACGCAGAGTCCTGTTGAGTGTGGGGTTGCGTAAAGGCTCCCCCAGGGAGTTCAGGTGTACCCAAAGGCTTCCGCTGAGAGCACTTTTTGATGGCAGAAAGTGGCACCGTACGTGTTTTTTCGGGTCTAACTCGGGTTCAGCTTCTTGTTGCGGTTAGGGTTATGTTTAGGGTTGTTAGGAAAGAGTGAAGACGCAGAGTCCTGTTGAGTGTGGGGTTGCGTAAAGGCTCCCCCAGGGAGTTCAGGTGTACCCAAAGGCTTCCGCTGAGAGCACTTTTTGATGGCAGAAAGTGGCACCGTACGTGTTTTTTCGGGTCTAACTCGGGTTCAGCTTCTTGTTGCGGTTAGGGTTATGTTTAGGGTTGTTAGGAAAGAGTGAAGACGCAGAGTCCTGTTGAGTGTGGGGTTGCGTAAAGGCTCCCCAGGGAGTTCAGGTGTACCCAAAGGCTTCCGCTGAGAGCACTTTTTGATGGCAGAAAGTGGCACCGTACGTGTTTTTTCGGGTCTAACTCGGGTTCAGCTTCTTGTTGCGGTTAGGGTTATGTTTAGGGTTGTTAGGAAAGAGTGAAGACGCAGAGTCCTGTTGAGTGTGGGGTTGCGTAAAGGCTCCCCCAGGGAGTTCAGGTGTTCCCAAAGGCTTCCGCTGAGAGCACTTTTTGATGGCAGAAAGTGGCACCGTACGTGTTTTTTCGGGTCTAACTCGGGTTCAGCTTCTTGTTGCGGTTAGGGTTATGTTTAGGGTTGTTAGGAAAGAGTGAAGACGCAGAGTCCTGTTGAGTGTGGGGTTGCGTAAAGGCTCCCCCAGGGAGTTCAGGTGTACCCAAAGGCTTCCGCTGAGAGCACTTTTTGATGGCAGAAAGTGGCACCGTACGTGTTTTTTCGGGTCTAACTCGGGTTCAGCTTCTTGTTGCGGTTAGGGTTATGTTTAGGGTTGTTAGGAAAGAGTGAAGACGCAGAGTCCTGTTGAGTGTGGGGTTGCGTAAAGGCTCCCCCAGGGAGTTCAGCTGTACCCAAAGGCTTCCGCTGAGAGCACTTTTTGATGGCAGAAAGTGGCACCGTACGTGTTTTTTCGGGTCTAACTCGGGTTCAGCTTCTTGTTGCGGTTAGGGTTATGTTTAGGGTTGTTAGGAAAGAGTGAAGACGCAGAGTCCTGTTGAGTGTGGGGTTGCGTAAAGGCTCCCCCAGGGAGTTCAGGTGTACCCAAAGGCTTCCGCTGAGAGCACTTTTTGATGGCAGAAAGTGGCACCGTACGTGTTTTTTCGGGTCTAACTCGGGTTCAGCTTCTTGTTGCGGTTAGGGTTATGTTTAGGGTTGTTAGGAAAGAGTGAAGACGCAGAGTCCTGTTGAGTGTGGGGTTGCGTAAAGGCTCCCCCAGGGAGTTCAGGTGTACCCAAAGGCTTCCGCTGAGAGCACTTTTTGATGGCAGAAAGTGGCACCGTACGTGTTTTTTCGGGTCTAACTCGGGTTCAGCTTCTTGTTGCGGTTAGGGTTATATTTAGGGTTGTTAGGAAAGAGTGAAGACGCAGAGTCCTGTTGAGTGTGCGGTTGCGTAAAGGCTCCCCCAGGGAGTTCAGGTGTACCCAAAGGCTTCCGCTGAGAGCACTTTTTGATGGCAGAAAGTGGCATCGTACGTGCTTTTTCGGGTCTAACTCGGGTTCAGCTTCTTGTTGCGGTTAGGGTTATGTTTAGGGTTGTTAGGAAAGAGTGAAGACGCAGAGTCCTGTTGAGTGTGGGGTTGCGTAAAGGCTCCCCCAGGGAGTTCAGGTGTACCCAAAGGCTTCCGCTGAGAGCACTTTTGGATGGCAGAAAGTGGCACCGTACGTGTTTTTTCGGGTCTAACTCGGGTTCAGCTTCTTGTTGCGGTTAGGGTTATGTTTAGGGTTGTTAGGAAAGAGTGAAGACGCAGAGTCCTGTTGAGTGTGGGGTTGCGTAAAGGCTCCCCCAGGGAGTTCAGGTGTACCCAAAGGCTTCCGCTGAGAGCACTTTTTGATGGCAGAAAGTGGCACCGTACGTGTTTTTTCGGGTCTAACTCGGGTTCAGCTTCTTGTTGCGGTTAGGGTTATGTTTAGGGTTGTTAGGAAAGAGTGAAAACGCAGAGTCCTGTTGAGTGTGGGGTTGCGTAAAGGCTCCCCCAGGGAGTTCAGGTGTTCCCAAAGGCTTCCGCTGAGAGCACTTTTTGATGGCAGAAAGTGGCACCGTACGTGTTTTTTCGGGTCTAACTCGGGTTCAGCTTCTTGTTGCGGTTAGGGTTATGTTTAGGGTTGTTAGGAAAGAGTGAAGACGCAGAGTCCTGTTGAGTGTGGGGTTGCGTAAAGGCTCCCCCAGGGAGTTCAGGTGTACCCAAAGGCTTCCGCTGAGAGCACTTTTTGATGGCAGAAAGTGGCACCGTACGTGTTTTTTCGGGTCTAACTCGGGTTCAGCTTCTTGTTGCGGTTAGGGTTATGTTTAGGGTTGTTAGGAAAGAGTGAAGACGCAGAGTCCTGTTGAGTGTGGGGTTGCGTAAAGGCTCCCCCAGGGAGTTCAGGTGTACCCAAAGGCTTCCGCTGAGAGCACTTTTTGATGGCAGAAAGTGGCACCGTACGTGTTTTTTCGGGTCTAACTCGGGTTCAGCTTCTTGTTGCGGTTAGGGTTATGTTTAGGGTTGTTAGGAAAGAGTGAAGACGCAGAGTCCTGTTGAGTGTGGGGTTGCGTAAAGGCTCCCCCAGGGAGTTCAGGTGTACCCAAAGGCTTCCGCTGAGAGCACTTTTTGATGGCAGAAAGTGGCACCGTACGTGTTTTTTCGGGTCTAACTCGGGTTCAGCTTCTTGTTGCGGTTAGGGTTATGTTTAGGGTTGTTAGGAAAGAGTGAAGACGCAGAGTCCTGTTGAGTGTGGGGTTGCGTAAAGGCTCCCCCAGGGAGTTCAGGTGTTCCCAAAGGCTTCCGCTGAGAGCACTTTTTGATGGCAGAAAGTGGCACCGTACGTGTTTTTTCGGGTCTAACTCGGGTTCAGCTTCTTGTTGCGGTTAGGGTTATGTTTAGGGTTGTTAGGAAAGAGTGAAGACGCAGAGTCCTGTTGAGTGTGGGGTTGCGTAAAGGCTCCCCCAGGGAGTTCAGGTGTACCCAAAGGCTTCCGCTGAGAGCACTTTTTGATGGCAGAAAGTGGCACCGTACGTGTTTTTTCGGGTCTAACTCGGGTTCAGCTTCTTGTTGCGGTTAGGGTTATGTTTAGGGTTGTTAGGAAAGAGTGAAGACGCAGAGTCCTGTTGAGTGTGGGGTTGCGTAAAGGCTCCCCCAGGGAGTTCAGGTGTACCCAAAGGCTTCCGCTGAGAGCACTTTTGGATGGCAGAAAGTGGCACCGTACGTGTTTTTTCGGGTCTAACTCGGGTTCAGCTTCTTGTTGCGGTTAGGGTTATGTTTAGGGTTGTTAGGAAAGAGTGAAGACGCAGAGTCCTGTTGAGTGTGGGGTTGCGTAAAGGCTCCCCCAGGGAGTTCAGGTGTACCCAAAGGCTTCCGCTGAGAGCACTTTTTGATGGCAGAAAGTGGCACCGTACGTGTTTTTTCGGGTCTAACTCGGGTTCAGCTTCTTGTTGCGGTTAGGGTTATGTTTAGGGTTGTTAGGAAAGAGTGAAGACGCAGAGTCCTGTTGAGTGTGGGGTTGCGTAAAGGCTCCCCCAGGGAGTTCAGGTGTTCCCAAAGGCTTCCGCTGAGAGCACTTTTTGATGGCAGAAAGTGGCACCGTACGTGTTTTTTCGGGTCTAACTCGGGTTCAGCTTCTTGTTGCGGTTAGGGTTATGTTTAGGGTTGTTAGGAAAGAGTGAAGACGCAGAGTCCTGTTGAGTGTGGGGTTGCGTAAAGGCTCCCCCAGGGAGTTCAGGTGTACCCAAAGGCTTCCACTGAGAGCACTTTTTGATGGCAGAAAGTGGCACCGTACGTGTTTTTTCGGGTCTAACTCGGGTTCAGCTTCTTGTTGCGGTTAGGGTTATGTTTAGGGTTGTTAGGAAAGAGTGAAGACGCAGAGTCCTGTTGAGTGTGGGGTTGCGTAAAGGCTCCCCCAGGGAGTTCAGGTGTACCCAAAGGCTTCCGCTGAGAGCACTTTTTGATGGCAGAAAGTGGCACCGTACGTGTTTTTTCGGGTCTAACTCGGGTTCAGCTTCTTGTTGCGGTTAGGGTTATGTTTAGGGTTGTTAGGAAAGAGTGAAGACGCAGAGTCCTGTTGAGTGTGGGGTTGCGTAAAGGCTCCCCCAGGGAGTTCAGGTGTACCCAAAGGCTTCCGCTGAGAGCACTTTTTGATGGCAGAAAGTGGCACCGTACGTGTTTTTTCGGGTCTAACTCGGGTTCAGCTTCTTGTTGCGGTTAGGGTTATGTTTAGGGTTGTTAGGAAAGAGTGAAGACGCAGAGTCCTGTTGAGTGTGGGGTTGCGTAAAGGCTCCCCCAGGGAGTTCAGGTGTACCCAAAGGCTTCCGCTGAGAGCACTTTTTGATGGCAGAAAGTGGCACCGTACGTGTTTTTTCGGGTCTAACTCGGGTTCAGCTTCTTGTTGCGGTTAGGGTTATTATTAGGGTTGTTAGGAAAGAGTGAAGACGCAGAGTCCTGTTGAGTGTGCGGTTGCGTAAAGGCTCCCCCAGGGAGTTCAGGTGTACCCAAAGGCTTCCGCTGAGAGCACTTTTTGATGGCAGAAAGTGGCATCGTACGTGTTTTTTCGGGTCTAACTCGGGTTCAGCTTCTTGTTGCGGTTAGGGTTATGTTTAGGGTTGTTAGGAAAGAGTGAAGACGCAGAGTCCTGTTGAGTGTGGGGTTGCGTAAAGGCTCCCCCAGGGAGTTCAGGTGTACCCAAAGGCTTCCGCTGAGAGCACTTTTGGATGGCAGAAAGTGGCACCGTACGTGTTTTTTCGGGTCTAACTCGGGTTCAGCTTCTTGTTGCGGTTAGGGTTATGTTTAGGGTTGTTAGGAAAGAGTGAAGACGCAGAGTCCTGTTGAGTGTGGGGTTGCGTAAAGGCTCCCCCAGGGAGTTCAGGTGTACCCAAAGGCTTCCGCTGAGAGCACTTTTTGATGGCAGAAAGTGGCACCGTACGTGTTTTTTCGGGTCTAACTCGGGTTCAGCTTCTTGTTGCGGTTAGGGTTATGTTTAGGGTTGTTAGGAAAGAGTGAAGACGCAGAGTCCTGTTGAGTGTGGGGTTGCGTAAAGGCTCCCCCAGGGAGTTCAGGTGTACCCAAAGGCTTCCGACCAGAGCACTTTTGATGGCAGAAAGTGGCACCGTACGTGTTTTTTCGGGTCTAACTCGGGTTCAGCTTCTTGTTGCGGTTAGGGTTATGTTTAGGGTTGTTAGGAAAGAGTGAAGACGCAGAGTCCTGTTGAGTGCGGGGTTGCGTAAAGGCTCCCCCAGGGAGTTCAGGTGTACCCAAAGCTTCCGCTGAGAGCACTTTTTGATGCAGAAAGTGGCACCGTACGTGTTTTTTCGGGTCTAACTCGGGTTCAGCTTCTTGTTGCGGTTAGGGTTATGTTAGGGTTGTTAGGAAAGAGTGAAGACGCAGAGTCCTGTTGAGTGTGGTGTTGCGTAAAGGCTCCCCCAGGGAGTTCAGGTGTACCCAAAGGCTTCCGCTGAGAGCACTTTTTGATGGCAGAAAGTGGCACCGTACGTGTTTTTTTCGGGTCTAACTCGGGTTCAGCTTCTTGTTGCGGTTAGGGTTATGTTTAGGGTTGTTAGGAAAGAGTGAAGACGCAGAGTCCTGTTGAGTGTGCGGTTGCGTAAAGGCTCCCCCAGGGAGTTCAGGTGTACCCAAAGGCTTCCGCTGAGAGCACTTTTTGATGGCAGAAAGTGGCATCGTACGTGTTTTTTTCGGGTCTAACTCGGGTTCAGCTTCTTGTTGCGGTTAGGGTTATGTTTAGGGTTGTTAGGAAAGAGTGAAGACGCAGAGTCCTGTTGAGTGTGGGGTTGCGTAAAGGCTCCCCAGGGAGTTCAGGTGTACCCAAAGGCTTCCGCTGAGAGCACTTTTTGATGGCAGAAAGTGGCACCGTACGTGTTTTTTCGGGTCTAACTCGGGTTCAGCTTCTTGTTGCGGTTAGGGTTATGTTTAGGGTTGTTAGGAAAGAGTGAAGACGCAGAGTCCTGTTGAGTGTGGGGTTGCGTAAAGGCTCCCCCAGGGAGTTCAGGTGTACCCAAAGGCTTCCGCTGAGAGCACTTTTTGATGGCAGAAAGTGGCACCGTACGTGTTTTTTCGGGTCTAACTCGGGTTCAGCTTCTTGTTGCGGTTAGGGTTATGTTTAGGGTGTTGTAGGAAGAGTGAAGACGCAGAGTCCTGTTGAGTGTGGGGTTGCGTAAAGGCTCCCCCAGGGAGTTCAGGTGTACCCAAAGGCTTCCGCTGAGAGCACTTTTTGATGGCAGAAAGTGGCACCGTACGTGTTTTTTCGGGTCTAACTCGGGTTCAGCTTCTTGTTGCGGTTAGGGTTATGTTTAGGGTTGTTAGGAAAGAGTGAAGACGCAGAGTCCTGTTGAGTGTGGGGTTGCGTAAAGGCTCCCCCAGGGAGTTCAGGTGTACCCAAAGGCTTCCGCTGAGAGCACTTTTTGATGGCAGAAAGTGGCACCGTACGTGTTTTTTCGGGTCTAACTCGGGTTCAGCTTCTTGTTGCGGTTAGGGTTATGTTTAGGGTTGTTAGGAAAGAGTGAAGACGCAGAGTCCTGTTGAGTGTGGGGTTGCGTAAAGGCTCCCCCAGGGAGTTCAGGTGTACCCAAAGGCTTCCGCTGAGAGCACTTTTTGATGGCAGAAAGTGGCACCGTACGTGTTTTTTCGGGTCTAACTCGGGTTCAGCTTCTTGTTGCGGTTAGGGTTATGTTTAGGGTTGTTAGGAAAGAGTGAAGACGCAGAGTCCTGTTGAGTGTGGGGTTGCGTAAAGGCTCCCCCAGGGAGTTCAGGTGTACCCAAAGGCTTCCGCTGAGAGCACTTTTTGATGGCAGAAAGTGGCACCGTACGTGTTTTTTTCGGGTCTAACTCGGGTTCAGCTTCTTGTTGCGGTTAGGGTTATGTTTAGGGTTGTTAGGAAAGAGTGAAGACGCAGAGTCCTGTTGAGTGTGGGGTTGCGTAAAGGCTCCCCCAGGGAGTTCAGGTGTACCCAAAGGCTTCCGCTGAGAGCACTTTTTGATGGCAGAAAGTGGCACCGTACGTGTTTTTTCGGGTCTAACTCGGGTTCAGCTTCTTGTTGCGGTTAGGGTTATGTTTAGGGTTGTTAGGAAAGAGTGAAGACGCAGAGTCCTGTTGAGTGTGGGGTTGCGTAAAGGCTCCCCCAGGGAGTTCAGGTGTACCCAAAGGCTTCCGCTGAGAGCACTTTTTGATGGCAGAAAGTGGCACCGTACGTGTTTTTTCGGGTCTAACTCGGGTTCAGCTTCTTGTTGCGGTTAGGGTTATGTTTAGGGTTGTTAGGAAAGAGTGAAGACGCAGAGTCCTGTTGAGTGTGGGGTTGCGTAAAGGCTCCCCCAGGGAGTTCAGGTGTACCCAAAGCTTCCGCTGAGAGCACTTTTTGATGGCAGAAAGTGGCACCGTACGTGTTTTTTTCGGGTCTAACTCGGGTTCAGCTTCTTGTTGCGGTTAGGGTTATGTTTAGGGTTGTTAGGAAAGAGTGAAGACGCAGAGTCCTGTTGAGTGTGGGGTTGCGTAAAGGCTCCCCCAGGGAGTTCAGGTGTACCCAAAGGCTTCCGCTGAGAGCACTTTTTGATGGCAGAAAGTGGCACCGTACGTGTTTTTTCGGGTCTAACTCGGGTTCAGCTTCTTGTTGCGGTTAGGGTTATGTTTAGGGTTGTTAGGAAAGAGTGAAGACGCAGAGTCCTGTTGAGTGTGGGGTTGCGTAAAGGCTCCCCCAGGGAGTTCAGGTGTACCCAAAGGCTTCCGCTGAGAGCACTTTTTGATGGCAGAAAGTGGCACCGTACGTGTTTTTTCGGGTCTAACTCGGGTTCAGCTTCTTGTTGCGGTTAGGGTTATGTTTAGGGTTGTTAGGAAAGAGTGAAGACGCAGAGTCCTGTTGAGTGTGGGGTTGCGTAAAGGCTCCCCCAGGGAGTTCAGGTGTACCCAAAGGCTTCCGCTGAGAGCACTTTTGGATGGCAGAAAGTGGCACCGTACGTGTTTTTTCGGGTCTAACTCGGGTTCAGCTTCTTGTTGCGGTTAGGGTTATGTTTAGGGTTGTTAGGAAAGAGTGAAGACGCAGAGTCCTGTTGAGTGTGGGGTTGCGTAAAGGCTCCCCCAGGGAGTTCAGGTGTACCCAAAGGCTTCCGCTGAGAGCACTTTTTGATGGCAGAAAGTGGCACCGTACGTGTTTTTTCGGGTCTAACTCGGGTTCAGCTTCTTGTTGCGGTTAGGGTTATGTTTAGGGTTGTTAGGAAAGAGTGAAGACGCAGAGTCCTGTTGAGTGTGGGGTTGCGTAAAGGCTCCCCCAGGGAGTTCAGGTGTACCCAAAGGCTTCCGCTGAGAGCACTTTTTGATGGCAGAAAGTGGCACCGTACGTGTTTTTTCGGGTCTAACTCGGGTTCAGCTTCTTGTTGCGGTTAGGGTTATGTTTAGGGTTGTTAGGAAAGAGCGAAGACGCAGAGTCCTGTTGAGTGTGGGGTTGCGTAAAGGCTCCCCCAGGGAGTTCAGGTGTACCCAAAGGCTTCCGCTGAGAGCACTTTTTGATGGCAGAAAGTGGCACCGTACGTGTTTTTTCGGGTCTAACTCGGGTTCAGCTTCTTGTTGCGGTTAGGGTTATGTTTAGGGTTGTTAGGAAAGAGTGAAGACGCAGAGTCCTGTTGAGTGTGGGGTTGCGTAAAGGCTCCCCCAGGGAGTTCAGGTGTACCCAAAGGCTTCCGCTGAGAGCACTTTTTGATGGCAGAAAGTGGCACCGTACGCGTTTTTTCGGGTCTAACTCGGGTTCAGCTTCTTGTTGCGGTTAGGGTTATGTTTAGGGTTGTTAGGAAAGAGTGAAGACGCAGAGTCCTGTTGAGTGTGGGGTTGCGTAAAGGCTCCCCCAGGGAGTTCAGGTGTACCCAAAGGCTTCCGCTGAGAGCACTTTTTGATGGCAGAAAGTGGCACCGTACGTGTTTTTTCGGGTCTAACTCG
The DNA here is from genome assembly GCF_964034855.1 of Anser brachyrhynchus. Classification (NCBI taxonomy): domain Eukaryota; kingdom Metazoa; phylum Chordata; class Aves; order Anseriformes; family Anatidae; genus Anser; species Anser brachyrhynchus. The sequence continues at coordinate 9,046 of NW_027663824.1, read as the reverse complement.
GGTTCAGCTTCTTGTTGCGGTTAGGGTTATGTTTAGGGTTGTTAGGAAAGAGTGAAGACGCAGAGTCCTGTTGAGTGTGGGGTTGCGTAAAGGCTCCCCCAGGGAGTTCAGGTGTACCCAAAGGCTTCCGACTGAGAGCACTTTTTGATGGCAGAAAGTGGCACCGTACGTGTTTTTTCGGGTCTAACTCGGGTTCAGCTTCTTGTTGCGGTTAGGGTTATGTTTAGGGTTGTTAGGAAAGAGTGAAGACGCAGAGTCCTGTTGAGTGTGGGGTTGCGTAAAGGCTCCCCCAGGGAGTTCAGGTGTACCCAAAGGCTTCCGCTGAGAGCACTTTTTGATGGCAGAAAGTGGCACCGTACGTGTTTTTTCGGGTCTAACTCGGGTTCAGCTTCTTGTTGCGGTTAGGGTTATGTTTAGGGTTGTTAGGAAAGAGTGAAGACGCAGAGTCCTGTTGAGTGTGGGGTTGCGTAAAGGCTCCCCCAGGGAGTTCAGGTGTACCCAAAGGCTTCCGCTGAGAGCACTTTTTGATGGCAGAAAGTGGCACCGTACGTGTTTTTTCGGGTCTAACTCGGGTTCAGCTTCTTGTTGCGGTTAGGGTTATGTTTAGGGTTGTTAGGAAAGAGTGAAGACGCAGAGTCCTGTTGAGTGTGGGGTTGCGTAAAGGCTCCCCCAGGGAGTTCAGGTGTACCCAAAGGCTTCCGCTGAGAGCACTTTTTGATGGCAGAAAGTGGCACCGTACGTGTTTTTTCGGGTCTAACTCGGGTTCAGCTTCTTGTTGCGGTTAGGGTTATGTTTAGGGTTGTTAGGAAAGAGTGAAGACGCAGAGTCCTGTTGAGTGTGCGGTTGCGTAAAGGCTCCCCCAGGGAGTTCAGGTGTACCCAAAGGCTTCCGCTGAGAGCACTTTTTGATGGCAGAAAGTGGCACCGTACGTGTTTTTTCGGGTCTAACTCGGGTTCAGCTTCTTGTTGCGGTTAGGGTTATGTTTAGGGTTGTTAGGAAAGAGTGAAGACGCAGAGTCCTGTTGAGTGTGGGGTTGCGTAAAGGCTCCCCCAGGGAGTTCAGGTGTACCCAAAGGCTTCCGCTGAGAGCACTTTTGATGGCAGAAAGTGGCACCGTACGTGTTTTTTCGGGTCTAACTCGGGTTCAGCTTCTTGTTGCGGTTAGGGTTATGTTTAGGGTTGTTAGGAAAGAGTGAAGACGCAGAGTCCTGTTGAGTGTGGGGTTGCGTAAAGGCTCCCCCAGGGAGTTCAGGTGTACCCAAAGGCTTCCGCTGAGAGCACTTTTTGATGGCAGAAAGTGGCACCGTACGTGTTTTTTCGGGTCTAACTCGGGTTCAGCTTCTTGTTGCGGTTAGGGTTATGTTTAGGGTTGTTAGGAAAGAGTGAAGACGCAGAGTCCTGTTGAGTGTGGGTTGCGTAAAGGCTCCCCCAGGGAGTTCAGGTGTACCCAAAGGCTTCCGCTGAGAGCACTTTTTGATGGCAGAAAGTGGCACCGTACGTGTTTTTTCGGGTCTAACTCGGGTTCAGCTTCTTGTTGCGGTTAGGGTTATGTTTAGGGTTGTTAGGAAAGAGTGAAGACGCAGAGTCCTGTTGAGTGTGCGGTTGCGTAAAGGCTCCCCCAGGGAGTTCAGGTGTACCCAAAGGCTTCCGCTGAGAGCACTTTTTGATGGCAGAAAGTGGCATCGTACGTGTTTTTTTCGGGTCTAACTCGGGTTCAGCTTCTTGTTGCGGTTAGGGTTATGTTTAGGGTTGTTAGGAAAGAGTGAAGACGCAGAGTCCTGTTGAGTGTGGGGTTGCGTAAAGGCTCCCCCAGGGAGTTCAGGTGTACCCAAAGGCTTCCGCTGAGAGCACTTTTGATGGCAGAAAGTGGCACCGTACGTGTTTTTTCGGGTCTAACTCGGGTTCAGCTTCTTGTTGCGGTTAGGGTTATGTTTAGGGTTGTTAGGAAAGAGTGAAGACGCAGAGTCCTGTTGAGTGTGGGGTTGCGTAAAGGCTCCCCAGGGAGTTCAGGTGTACCCAAAGGCTTCCGCTGAGAGCACTTTTTGATGGCAGAAAGTGGCACCGTACGTGTTTTTTCGGGTCTAACTCGGGTTCAGCTTCTTGTTGCGGTTAGGGTTATGTTTAGGGTTGTTAGGAAAGAGTGAAGACGCAGAGTCCTGTTGAGTGTGGGGTTGCGTAAAGGCTCCCCCAGGGAGTTCAGGTGTACCCAAAGGCTTCCGCTGAGAGCACTTTTTGATGGCAGAAAGTGGCACCGTACGTGTTTTTTCGGGTCTAACTCGGGTTCAGCTTCTTGTTGCGGTTAGGGTTATGTTTAGGGTTGTTAGGAAAGAGTGAAGACGCAGAGTCCTGTTGAGTGTGGGGTTGCGTAAAGGCTCCCCCAGGGAGTTCAGGCTGTACCCAAAGGCTTCCGCTGAGAGCACTTTTTGATGGCAGAAAGTGGCACCGTACGTGTTTTTTCGGGTCTAACTCGGGTTCAGCTTCTTGTTGCGGTTAGGGTTATGTTTAGGGTTGTTAGGAAAGAGTGAAGACGCAGAGTCCTGTTGAGTGTGGGGTTGCGTAAAGGCTCCCCCAGGGAGTTCAGGTGTACCCAAAGGCTTCCGCTGAGAGCACTTTTTGATGGCAGAAAGTGGCACCGTACGTGTTTTTTCGGGTCTAACTCGGGTTCAGCTTCTTGTTGCGGTTAGGGTTATGTTTAGGGTTGTTAGGAAAGAGTGAAGACGCAGAGTCCTGTTGAGTGTGGGGTTGCGTAAAGGCTCCCCCAGGGAGTTCAGGTGTACCCAAAGGCTTCCGCTGAGAGCACTTTTTGATGGCAGAAAGTGGCACCGTACGTGTTTTTTCGGGTCTAACTCGGGTTCAGCTTCTTGTTGCGGTTAGGGTTATGTTTAGGGTTGTTAGGAAAGAGTGAAGACGCAGAGTCCTGTTGAGTGTGGGGTTGCGTAAAGGCTCCCCCAGGGAGTTCAGGTGTACCCAAAGGCTTCCGCTGAGAGCACTTTTTGATGGCAGAAAGTGGCACCGTACGTGTTTTTTCGGGTCTAACTCGGGTTCAGCTTCTTGTTGCGGTTAGGGTTATGTTTAGGGTTGTTAGGAAAGAGTGAAGACGCAGAGTCCTGTTGAGTGTGGGGTTGCGTAAAGGCTCCCCCAGGGAGTTCAGGTGTACCCAAAGGCTTCCGCTGAGAGCACTTTTTGATGGCAGAAAGTGGCACCGTACGTGTTTTTTCGGGTCTAACTCGGGTTCAGCTTCTTGTTGCGGTTAGGGTTATGTTTAGGGTTGTTAGGAAAGAGTGAAGACGCAGAGTCCTGTTGAGTGTGGGGTTGCGTAAAGGCTCCCCCAGGGAGTTCAGGTGTACCCAAAGGCTTCCGCTGAGAGCACTTTTTGATGGCAGAAAGTGGCATCGTACGTGTTTTTTCGGGTCTAACTCGGGTTCAGCTTCTTGTTGCGGTTAGGGTTATGTTTAGGGTTGTTAGGAAAGAGTGAAGACGCAGAGTCCTGTTGAGTGTGGGGTTGCGTAAAGGCTCCCCCAGGGAGTTCAGGTGTACCCAAAGGCTTCCGCTGAGAGCACTTTTGGATGGCAGAAAGTGGCACCGTACGTGTTTTTTCGGGTCTAACTCGGGTTCAGCTTCTTGTTGCGGTTAGGGGTTATGTTTAGGGTTGTTAGGAAAGAGTGAAGACGCAGAGTCCTGTTGAGTGTGGGGTTGCGTAAAGGCTCCCCCAGGGAGTTCAGGTGTACCCAAAGGCTTCCGCTGAGAGCACTTTTTGATGGCAGAAAGTGGCACCGTACGTGTTTTTTCGGGTCTAACTCGGGTTCAGCTTCTTGTTGCGGTTAGGGTTATGTTTAGGGTTGTTAGGAAAGAGTGAAGACGCAGAGTCCTGTTGAGTGTGGGGTTGCGTAAAGGCTCCCCCAGGGAGTTCAGGTGTACCCAAAGGCTTCCGCTGAGAGCACTTTTTGATGGCAGAAAGTGGCACCGTACGTGTTTTTTCGGGTCTAACTCGGGTTCAGCTTCTTGTTGCGGTTAGGGTTATGTTTAGGGTTGTTAGGAAAGAGCGAAGACGCAGAGTCCTGTTGAGTGTGGGGTTGCGTAAAGGCTCCCCCAGGGAGTTCAGGTGTACCCAAAGGCTTCCGCTGAGAGCACTTTTTGATGGCAGAAAGTGGCACCGTACGTGTTTTTTCGGGTCTAACTCGGGTTCAGCTTCTTGTTGCGGTTAGGGTTATGTTTAGGGTTGTTAGGAAAGAGTGAAGACGCAGAGTCCTGTTGAGTGTGGGGTTGCGTAAAGGCTCCCCCAGGGAGTTCAGGTGTACCCAAAGGCTTCCGCTGAGAGCACTTTTTGATGGCAGAAAGTGGCACCGTACGTGTTTTTTCGGGTCTAACTCGGGTTCAGCTTCTTGTTGCGGTTAGGGTTATGTTTAGGGTTGTTAGGAAAGAGTGAAGACGCAGAGTCCTGTTGAGTGTGGGGTTGCGTAAAGGCTCCCCCAGGGAGTTCAGTGTACCCAAAGGCTTCCGCTGAGAGCACTTTTTGATGGCAGAAAGTGGCACCGTACGTGTTTTTTTCGGGTCTAACTCGGGTTCAGCTTCTTGTTGCGGTTAGGGTTATGTTTAGGGTTGTTAGGAAAGAGTGAAGAACGCAGAGTCCTGTTGAGTGTGGGGTTGTGTAAAGGCTCCCGCAGGGAGTTCAGGTGTACCCAAAGGCTTCCGCTGAGAGCACTTTTTGATGGCAGAAAGTGGCACCGTACGTGTTTTTTCGGGTCTAACTCGGGTTCAGCTTCTTGTTGCGGTTAGGGTTATGTTTAGGGTTGTTAGGAAAGAGTGAAGACGCAGAGTCCTGTTGAGTGTGGGGTTGCGTAAAGGCTCCCCCAGGGAGTTCAGGTGTACCCAAAGGCTTCCGCTGAGAGCACTTTTTGATGGCAGAAAGTGGCACCGTACGTGTTTTTTCGGGTCTAACTCGGGTTCAGCTTCTTGTTGCGGTTAGGGTTATGTTTAGGGTTGTTAGGAAAGAGTGAAGACGCAGAGTCCTGTTGAGTGTGGGGTTGCGTAAAGGCTCCCCCAGGGAGTTCAGGTGTACCCAAAGGCTTCCGCTGAGAGCACTTTTTGATGGCAGAAAGTGGCACCGTACGTGTTTTTTCGGGTCTAACTCGGGTTCAGCTTCTTGTTGCGGTTAGGGTTATGTTTAGGGTTGTTAGGAAAGAGTGAAGACGCAGAGTCCTGTTGAGTGTGGGGTTGCGTAAAGGCTCCCCCAGGGAGTTCACGTGTACCCAAAGGCTTCCGCTGAGAGCACTTTTTGATGGCAGAAAGTGGCACCGTACGTGTTTTTTCGGGTCTAACTCGGGTTCAGCTTCTTGTTGCGGTTAGGGTTATGTTTAGGGTTGTTAGGAAAGAGTGAAGACGCAGAGTCCTGTTGAGTGTGGGGTTGCGTAAAGGCTCCCCCAGGGAGTTCAGGTGTACCCAAAGGCTTCCGCTGAGAGCACTTTTTGATGGCAGAAAGTGGCACCGTTCGTGTTTTTTCGGGTCTAACTCGGGTTCAGCTTCTTGTTGCGGTTAGGGTTATGTTTAGGGTTGTTAGGAAAGAGTGAAGACGCAGAGTCCTGTTGAGTGTGGGGTTGCGTAAAGGCTCCCCCAGGGAGTTCAGGTGTACCCAAAGGCTTCCGCTGAGAGCACTTTTTGATGGCAGAAAGTGGCACCGTACGTGTTTTTTCGGGTCTAACTCGGGTTCAGCTTCTTGTTGCGGTTAGGGTTATGTTTAGGGTTGTTAGGAAAGAGTGAAGACGCAGAGTCCTGTTGAGTGTGGGGTTGCGTAAAGGCTCCCCCAGGGAGTTCAGGTGTACCCAAAGGCTTCCGCTGAGAGCACTTTTTGATGGCAGAAAGTGGCACCGTACGTGTTTTTTCGGGTCTAACTCGGGTTCAGCTTCTTGTTGCGGTTAGGGTTATGTTTAGGGTTGTTAGGAAAGAGTGAAGACGCAGAGTCCTGTTGAGTGTGGGGTTGCGTAAAGGCTCCCCCAGGGAGTTCAGGTGTACCCAAAGGCTTCCGCTGAGAGCACTTTTTGATGGCAGAAAGTGGCACCGTACGTGTTTTTTCGGGTCTAACTCGGGTTCAGCTTCTTGTTGCGGTTAGGGTTATGTTTAGGGTTGTTAGGAAAGAGTGAAGACGCAGAGTCCTGTTGAGTGTGGGGTTGCGTAAAGGCTCCCCCAGGGAGTTCAGGTGTACCCAAAGGCTTCCGCTGAGAGCACTTTTGATGGCAGAAAGTGGCACCGTACGTGTTTTTTCGGGTCTAACTCGGGTTCAGCTTCTTGTTGCGGTTAGGGTTATGTTTAGGGTTGTTAGGAAAGAGTGAAGACGCAGAGTCCTGTTGAGTGTGGGGTTGCGTAAAGGCTCCCCCAGGGAGTTCAGGTGTACCCAAAGGCTTCCGCTGAGAGCACTTTTTGATGGCAGAAAGTGGCACCGTACGTGTTTTTTCGGGTCTAACTCGGGTTCAGCTTCTTGTTGCGGTTAGGGTTATGTTTAGGGTTGTTAGGAAAGAGTGAAGACGCAGAGTCCTGTTGAGTGTGGGGTTGCGTAAAGGCTCCCCCAGGGAGTTCAGGTGTACCCAAAGGCTTCCGCTGAGAGCACTTTTTGATGGCAGAAAGTGGCACCGTACGTGTTTTTTCGGGTCTAACTCGGGTTCAGCTTCTTGTTGCGGTTAGGGTTATGTTTAGGGTTGTTAGGAAAGAGTGAAGACGCAGAGTCCTGTTGAGTGTGGGGTTGCGTAAAGGCTCCCCCAGGGAGTTCAGGTGTACCCAAAGGCTTCCGCTGAGAGCACTTTTTGATGGCAGAAAGTGGCACCGTACGTGTTTTTTCGGGTCTAACTCGGGTTCAGCTTCTTGTTGCGGTTAGGGTTATGTTTAGGGTTGTTAGGAAAGAGTGAAGACGCAGAGTCCTGTTGAGTGTGCGGTTGCGTAAAGGCTCCCCCAGGGAGTTCAGGTGTACCCAAAGGCTTCCGCTGAGAGCACTTTTTGATGGCAGAAAGTGGCATCCGTACGTGTTTTTTCGGGTCTAACTCGGGTTCAGCTTCTTGTTGCGGTTAGGGTTATGTTTAGGGTTGTTAGGAAAGAGTGAAGACGCAGAGTCCTGTTGAGTGTGGGTTGCGTAAAGGCTCCCCCAGGGAGTTCAGGTGTACCCAAAGGCTTCCGCTGAGAGCACTTTTTGATGGCAGAAAGTGGCACCGTACGTGTTTTTTCGGGTCTAACTCGGGTTCAGCTTCTTGTTGCGGTTAGGGTTATGTTTAGGGTTGTTAGGAAAGAGTGAAGACGCAGAGTCCTGTTGAGTGTGGGGTTGCGTAAAGGCTCCCCCAGGGAGTTCAGTGTACCCAAAGGCTTCCGCTGAGAGCACTTTTTGATGGCAGAAAGTGGCACCGTACGTGTTTTTTCGGGTCTAACTCGGGTTCAGCTTCTTGTTGCGGTTAGGGTTATGTTTAGGGTTGTTAGGAAAGAGTGAAGACGCAGAGTCCTGTTGAGTGTGGGGTTGCGTAAAGGCTCCCCCAGGGAGTTCAGGTGTACCCAAAGGCTTCCGCTGAGAGCACTTTTTGATGGCAGAAAGTGGCACCGTACGTGTTTTTTCGGGTCTAACTCGGGTTCAGCTTCTTGTTGCGGTTAGGGTTATGTTTAGGGTTGTTAGGAAAGAGTGAAGACGCAGAGTCCTGTTGAGTGTGGGGTTGCGTAAAGGCTCCCCCAGGGAGTTCAGGTGTACCCAAAGGCTTCCGCTGAGAGCACTTTTGATGGCAGAAAGTGGCACCGTACGTGTTTTTTCGGGTCTAACTCGGGTTCAGCTTCTTGTTGCGGTTAGGGTTATGTTTAGGGTTGTTAGGAAAGAGTGAAGACGCAGAGTCCTGTTGAGTGTGGGGTTGCGTAAAGGCTCCCCCAGGGAGTTCAGGTGTACCCAAAGGCTTCCGCTGAGAGCACTTTTTGATGGCAGAAAGTGGCACCGTACGTGTTTTTTTCGGGTCTAACTCGGGTTCAGCTTCTTGTTGCGGTTAGGGTTATGTTTAGGGTTGTTAGGAAAGAGTGAAGACGCAGAGTCCTGTTGAGTGTGGGGTTGCGTAAAGGCTCCCCCAGGGAGTTCAGGTGTACCCAAAGGCTTCCGCTGAGAGCACTTTTTGATGGCAGAAAGTGGCACCGTACGTGTTTTTTCGGGTCTAACTCGGGTTCAGCTTCTTGTTGCGGTTAGGGTTATGTTTAGGGTTGTTAGGAAAGAGTGAAGACGCAGAGTCCTGTTGAGTGTGGGGTTGCGTAAAGGCTCCCCCAGGGAGTTCAGGTGTACCCAAAGGCTTCCGCTGAGAGCACTTTTTGATGGCAGAAAGTGGCACCGTACGTGTTTTTTCGGGTCTAACTCGGGTTCAGCTTCTTGTTGCGGTTAGGGTTATGTTTAGGGTTGTTAGGAAAGAGTGAAGACGCAGAGTCCTGTTGAGTGTGGGGTTGCGTAAAGGCTCCCCCAGGGAGTTCAGGTGTACCCAAAGGCTTCCGCTGAGAGCACTTTTTGATGGCAGAAAGTGGCACCGTACGTGTTTTTTCGGGTCTAACTCGGGTTCAGCTTCTTGTTGCGGTTAGGGTTATGTTTAGGGTTGTTAGGAAAGAGCTGAAGACGCAGAGTCCTGTTGAGTGTGGGGTTGCGTAAAGGCTCCCCCAGGGAGTTCAGGTGTACCCAAAGGCTTCCGCTGAGAGCACTTTTTGATGGCAGAAAGTGGCACCGTACGTGTTTTTTCGGGTCTAACTCGGGTTCAGCTTCTTGTTGCGGTTAGGGTTATGTTTAGGGTTGTTAGGAAAGAGTGAAGACGCAGAGTCCTGTTGAGTGTGGGGTTGCGTAAAGGCTCCCCCAGGGAGTTCAGGTGTACCCAAAGGCTTCCGCTGAGAGCACTTTTTGATGGCAGAAAGTGGCACCGTACGTGTTTTTTCAGGTCTAACTCGGGTTCAGCTTCTTGTTGCGGTTAGGGTTATGTTTAGGGTTGTTAGGAAAGAGTGAAGACGCAGAGTCCTGTTGAGTGTGGGGTTGCGTAAAGGCTCCCCCAGGGGGAGTTCAGGGT